>NW_027453851.1:0-215000 GCF_040206685.1 Ascaphus truei | reverse complement strand
GTGTGTGTGTATAGAGCTGCTGTGTTGTGTGTGTGTGTGTGTGTGTGTGTGGCCCGTCACTCCGCCTCAGGCCAATGAGAGGTGTGCGGGGGCGGGGGCGGCCCAAGTGACCAATGAGATTTCCCCTAGGGACACCGGACATCCAGGCAGGCATACAGTGCGTTCACTAATATAGTATATAAATATATATATATATATATATACATATATACAGTGTTCGACAAACCTATACATTTGCACGCCCCGGGCGAGTGGATTTAACATCGTGGCGAGCTCCTATTGGCCCAAGCAACACACGTGTGGTACTAGGTGGCGAGTAGATTTTTTTGTTCGGCGAGTAGATTTTTGGGTGATTTGTCGACCACTATATATATATATATATATATATATAATCAAAAAATAAATAGATGATACCGTTCTGTGGCTAACGAAATGCTTTTATTTGTGCGACCTTTCAAGATAAACTGATCTCTTCTTCCGGCGATGTTACAATGAATGAAGCAAGCAAAGGGTATGCTTCAAAACAGTGTCTCTTGTATGTTATCTGTGCTTGTCCTCCCCGGTGGGGATGTGATTCATGGCTAGAGGTGTTAAATGGTTCCTGAAAGTTAGTGATGTAAGAGTGTGTGTGTGTGTATCTGTGTGAATATAAATGAATGGAGAGCCCACAGTGTATACGGTGCTTTACAAAAGGTGTGTGTGGAGTGGGAGTTAATATAAATGGTGTGGGTAGGTGTGGAAATGTTAGAGATTGTAGCATAACTAGAAGTGTGTGTAGATACTATGTGGTCCCTATTGGTGTATAGGGATGGAAAAACAAGGAGTATTGGTATGTGTAAGAGACAGCTGTGTGTGCATACATATAGCACAGTATGTGCAGACATGGCCTTTGCGCTCATGGGAAGAGAGTTCACTTGTGTCAGTAATGACTCATATAATTTCGATCTCTGTTTAGGCCACCGTTAAGTATCCCGAACAGTTGCATAAATTTGTATTCATGCAACCGTCTACCTTTCGGTGTTTTAAGATTACCTTTGAGTATGGCAACCCTCAGATCGTTCATCTTATGGCCAGAGTCAGAGAAATGTTCGCCGACAGGACCGTCTCTTGTTCCGCGTGTGATGCTGTGGCGATGCAGGTTCATTCTCTTGTTAGCCCCTGCCCTGTCTCCCCTATGTAGTAGCAGCCCCCTGGGCATTTCATGCACATGATGAGGTACACGACATTGCTGGAGGAACAGGTGAACCTTCCTCTGATTTTGTATTCCCGATTCCTGTGTGGTATTTGTATTGTGTCCGCTGTGTAGAGCATTGCGCAGGTTTTGCATCTTGCGTCCTGGCATGGTTTTGTCCCGCATTCAGTGGTACTGCTGAATACTTTACTCCTCACCAAAATATTCTTGAGATTATGGGGTTGTCTGTATGATAATAAGGGTGCTTCAGGGAAGACCTGTTGCAGTCTTGTATCTTCCTGTAGGATGGGTTGTAGTTCCCTGGCGATCTTGCGTAGGGCTCCTAGGTGTGGGTTATATGTGACCACCAAAGGTACCCTGTCGCTTGTCTCCTTATGTTTGTATTAAAGGAGATCACTTCTTGGTATTTTGGTCACAGACCCCCAAACAATTTAAATCTGCACACACAAACCCATGTAAACTCAACCCCAGACCCACCTCACTATATATATTTGTCTTAAGGAGTGCTACTGGGTATGTGACATTGTACAGTATAAACACAAGGAAGAGAAGCCCAATGCAACATGATCCTCCGCCGACTTAAATTTAACATGTCAAAAACAGAACTCCTTATATTTCATGCCAAACCTGGCCCTACTACCACCTTCCCCATTACTGTTGGAAGTACTACTATACATCCAATAGCCCAAGCACGCTGCCCTGGGGGTCACAGACTCCTCTCTCACATTCAAAAGGTAGCTAAACCTGTCGTTTTTTCCTCCGCAATATTACAAAGATACGCCCTTCCACTGTTGCTCGACAGCTAAAACTCTGATACAGACCCTCATTCTCTACCATCTCAAATACTGGAACCTTCTGCTGTCCGGTCTTACTGCCTCTCACCTGTCTCCCCTACAATCTATCCTAAACGCTGCTGCCAGAATCACTCTACTCTTTCCTAAATCTGTCTCAGCATCTCCCCTGCTGAAATCCCTCTCCTGGCTTCCTATCAAATCCCGTATCTCACACTCAATTCTCCTCCTCACTTTTAAAGCTTTACACTCTTCTGCCCCTCCTTACAGCTCAGCTCTAATTTCTCGCTATGCACCATCCCGACTCTTGCGATCCGCCCAATGATGTCTTCTATCTACCCCTTTTGTATCTAAAGCCCTCTCTCGCCTTAAACCTTTCTCACTGACTGCCCTCACCTCTGGAGTGCCCTTCCCATCAATACCCGACCAGCACCTTCTCTATCCACCTTTAAGACCCACATTCTAACACATCTGCTTAAAGAAGCATGTGAGTAGCTCCGAGGCTGATACTATAGACCGCATACAAAAAGCTTGGCCCATTGCAGACGCACTTACCAGAACGCCGTCCTACTGTCTCTGTATGTTCTACCTACCAATTAGATTGTAAGCTCTTCAGAGCAGGGACTCCTTTTCCTAAATGTTACTTTTATGTCTGAAGCACTTATTCCCATGATCTGTTATTTGTATTATTTATATGATTGTCACGTGTATTACTGCGGTGAAGCGCTTTCTACATAAATGGCGCTATATAAATAAAGACATACAGTACATACATACATACAACATACAACATGACAAAGCATATAGTTAAATATTTATCTGTTTCTCTCTCATAAGTGGGGTCCGACTTACTTATCTCTCTCTCTCTCTCTCTCTCTCTCTCTCTCTCTCTCTCTCTCTCTCTCTCTCTCTCTCTCTCTCTCTCTCTCTCTCTCTCTCTCTCTCTCTCTCTCTCTCTCTCTCGTATCATCAAGAGGGTAATCTAAAGTTAATTTGCAGAATTTCAATAACCCTTGGCATTTGTAAATAGTTTCTTTAGTAAATAAAGAGTTCAATTGAAAATAGATACATTTTATTGAAGAGTTTTAAATATATTCTTAGTAAAATATGTTACAAACTGACTTATAAATATAAATCTTATTTACAGATAGTCACAGAGCTTGGCATCAGTTACAGATTAGTCAGGGTTTTTTTTTGTTTTTTTAGGGCTTAAGTATCTCATGGGGGAAATAAGTCTGGATGGTGGGTATCCGTAACGTTTAGAGATGTTATGATCCTTCTGCCTCTGAACAAAGCACTGTAGCCTCCCCTTGGAGGTATGTTGACAGGCTTACTCCCTCTCCAGTTGTGATTTCCTTTTCATAGCCTCTCTCTCCTCTCTCTGTTCTGGTGGAATAGGTATGGAAACCTCAAGCTCTTGGAGAGGCTGTTGACAGAAGGATGGAGTGAAGTTGTCCACTCTGATGGGTACATTGATAGGAAGCTGCAGGTTAGAAAGCTGGTGCTTCTGGTTGAAAGGAGCTTGAATGGGGATAGTGGTTTGGCTGACCTTTTTAATGCATGTCACTGCAGCTTTCCGTTCTATGGATATCACTGGGAAGTGTTTGGGATTCTCTATAACCGAAGCTTTGTTTTCCCCACGTTGTTTGATTTCACTGGTTTTAATGCCAGGAGCTGGAATGGGGATAGTGGTTTGGCTCACCTTTTCAATGCATCTTACTGCAGTTTCCTGTTCTATGGATATCACTGGGAAGTGTTTGGGATTCTCTATAACTGAAGCTTTGTTTTCCCCATGTTGTTTGATTTCACTGGTTTTAATGTCAGGTCTTGTGTACTCATGTATTTTAAATAGCCTAGGCCTGGCATTAATACCGACACCTTTAATTCCAGAAATACTGTCCTGTTTTTTGGCCATGAACCTTTTAATCGCATCAGTAAGAGACCACTGAACATGAGAAGCAGAAGTCTGGCTTTGGCGTCCTTGCATTGGTCCAAGCTTATTTCCAAGTGTAATGGATTCTGCGGGTGCCCCAGGACCTGTGGGACCTGCTTTTTTACCCAATGGGTGAAATACTTGAACAGAGTTAATCATTTGGAGGCTGAGGTTGCTGTGATGGGCTTTCACCTTTCCTTGTTCAGAAGGTTCCAATGACTTCTTGCCCTTCCCAAGAACTTCTGAATTCACTCCAGGCTGATTAGCACTTTTTCTTTTGAGAGCTTTGGGGTTATTATCAGTACCACAAGCCAGCGCTTGCTCAAAACTGAAAACGCTGGTCTGGTTCTTTGTTTTCTTCACTAGCTGCTTAATATTGCTGTTCTGTTTACGTTTGATCCCCATCTCTTGAGGTGTCTTCCGCTCAGGACTATGAGTAACTGCAGGAGACTTTGCATCTTTACATTTGATCCCCATCTCCTGAGGTGTCTTCCGCTCAGGACTATGAGTAACAGCAGGTGTTTTTGCATATTTACGTTTGATCCCGATCTCCTGAGGTGTCTTCCGCTCAGGACAATGAGTAACTGCAGGAGTCTTTGCATTTTTAAGTTTGATCCCCATCTCCTGAGGTGTCTTCTGCTCAGGACTATGAGTAACTGCAGGAGTTTTTGCATATTTACGTTTGATCCCCATCTCCTGAGGTGTCTTCCGCTCAGGACTATGAGTAACTGCAGGAGTCTTTGCATCTTTACGTTTGATCCCTATCTCCTGAGTTTTCTTCAGTTTAGGATTAATATGAGTAACAGCAGGTGTCTTTGCATCCATTGTACCTTCACGGCTTTGCTGCATCTTTTCAGATACCTTATTGGAAATGTGGGCACCTGAGAGACAAACACGTTTCATCTTTTTTAACAGAACAGCCTCGTCACCAGATTGTGGGCCATGGGGTGACTTCCCTGGTATAGGAGCAGAAGAATGATTTACTGGCTTTGACATTGGTTTTACCTTCTTTTGCAGTGCAGTTTGAGGGACTTGATCCTTTGCAGCTGAATAAAGGATCTTTTTCTTCTTTGTTTCCACTTTGGAGCACTTTGGTACCCCCTCAGACTTTGACGGACACTCAGTCTTCACTGAACTCAGCACGTTATTACGAACCTTCTGAGCAATATGTGAGGGGGCCTTCACCTCTGAAGATCTCTTCGCCATATCTTTTAACCCACCCCTTTTCCACACTGGCACATATAACTCTTTGTTGCTTTGCACATCAATATGTAACTTTGAGAGGTGGCTCAGCTTCCGAGCTGGTTGAGTTGGGTACATTAGAGGTGGTTCACTTTTTTCATTAGCAGCAAGCTGAACTGCTCCTTGTGTAATTAAACTGGCCTGGGAAATATGTTGGGCTCCAAGCGAGGTCTGACACACTGTAACAAAATCAAAAAGGAGAAATAATCAATTATCATAAATACCAACACATTGTACATAATAACACAAAGGAAGAAAAGCAAACACATGCTTAATCCCTTCAGTATTGGCGAGGACTACATACTGTAGAGTTCTATATATTTGTAACACTACAGTGGCGAATGACCGTAATTAAAGATCTTTATAACAGGTAATGGTATCGGTCAAGGAGAAGATTTTGAACAATGATTAGTAAAGATTCTCCATATCTCACCTTGTAAGGTCTGCATTCCTCTAAGGGGTATGAATGGTGGCTGCTGAAGTTGTGCATACTGGGTGGCCATTATACAAGGCCCTATTGTAGCACGTCTTTCCAAATGTGTGTTGGGACGGAAAGTAACAGGCTGCGTTGTGGCTTCTCCCCTAACTTGTCCTGCAAATCCTGTGTATCCTCCTGTAGCAGTGTGGTAGAATCCTCCGTTCATGTCCGATACACGAGGGTAAGCGCGTGTTGCCTGTGGGATCTGCTGTAGATACATTGGTGTTCCTGCAGACCCTTGTTGCAAAATCATGCCTTGGGCCCCATGTCTGTAGACTTCTGTATTCCTCCCTACTGGGTGGAAGCTGTTGCTCCATGAAGGGTAAGCAGTGGTGACTGCAGGAGCACTGCAGGTCGGTGGAGGGTTCACAGCAGAGGAATTTAAAAACTGATCTGTAAGGAAGAAAGGTAAAAGTGAAGGGCCAGAAAAGCACAATCAAGGCACATTTCTTTAACACACGGGGACTCAACTCCAGTCATCAAACCCCCCACAATAGGTCAACTTTTCAGGATATTCCAGCTTTAGCACAGGTGGCCCAATCACTCAATTGAGTCACCTGTGCTGAAGCAGGGACTGATTGAGCGAGCTGTGCTGAAGCAGGGACGGATTGAGCCACCTCCGCTGAAGCTGGGATATCCTGAAAGCCTGACTTTGGGGGGTTAGGACTGCTTTAACAGACCTGCTAAAAGATATTCTTGATATCAAATACATATGAAATACATAGAGATGCTCACTTGGCTTGGTATTTTTATTTTGCCTTTAAAATATTTGGGGTTTTGGTTCTGGTTTTGAATAAAGTTTTTGGTGGTCTTTGTTTTGTTATGAATAGCAAGCACTAACAGGGATAATGGCTTGCTGGGAAAACACATTTATTTGATTATCAATGTTACATACCACTACTCTGATCAATAGTGGTCAGAAGTTTCAATATTTAAATACATTTTTAAGCAAGCTCCATGATTGCCTTCTATAGCATTGCTATGTATTGAAACACCAGAGCACCCGTACATTTTAGCTCAATATATGGGGTTTAATCTATAAATATATATATAGATATATATTTATACATATACATATACATATATGATGTGTTGGGATGTAACACAGACAGAAAACTATTTCTAGGTAGTTTTCAACACAAAGTGGCAACTGGCATATAAAACTTGTGCAGTCCATCACCTGCTTTCATGTCCACCTATGAACACAATGACAAATATAGATGTACCATAGCTTTCGGAACTGGATCTTTAAAAATAAAAATAAATACATAAAAATTGCCTGTTCCTACTGTAGTATTTTGTGGTAATATTATGGTGTGGTATTCTGAGACGTCTGGTATATTGAGGTATCTGGAGGAGCACTCAGGTCAGCTATATCTGTAAATCAAGTGGCAGATTCTGCCCTCGTTTTGTGGCTTTGTCTTTTTTGGGGCCTTTGTATTACTGTAGAGTAGTGGTTTCCAACCTTTTTTTGGTTAAGGAACCATATGTGAAATTCTGAGGGACCCCAACCCTCTCTAACAACGAGTCTAAGATGAGATGCATTGTAATATACCCCAACCCTATCTAATAGTGCGTCTGAGATCAGATGAAGTGTGAGGAACCCCAATCCTCTCTAATAGCGCTTCTGAGATCAGATGCATTGTAAGGAGCCCCAACCCTCTCTAATAGCGCGTCTGAGATCAGATGCATTGTAAGGAACCCCAACCCTCTCCAATAGCGCGTTTGAGATAAGATGCATTGTACTGTAAATTCTTCTGTATTAAGTACAATTTTAAAATGACCTAAAAATTACAGCGAACCCTTTAGGGATGCCCGGGGAATCCTAGGGTTCCTAGGATCCGTGGTTGAAAAACACTGCTGTAGACAATAATTTAAGGATATGGCTGAAAGTAGTCGAACATTACACCCCACGGTGTAGAATTGGTCCAATAGTTATTGACCTAAACTTAGGGCAAGGAAAAAGCATGCCTTATACATAACTAATCCTACTGTATACACTAAGGTTCCTGTGTCTTTTTTTACTATCCCATAGATCCCATAGACGTTTGCCGCTTTGACATTTATGTATACAGTACATGTGTTCTTTTCTATACATTACTGTTCAAATCATTTAAGATTTTGAATTACAAGCCAGATATAAAAGTAAATACAATAAAACAAATATGTGTGTATGTATCTATAATAAATCAGTTTTGACATTTATAAAAAAAAATATTATCCAATTAAGGCCAGGTACCTAACCCCCCTGGGTGTTGTCTACCTCCGTCCCTCCCCCCCGCCCCCCACCCCATCCGTCTTCTTTCTCCCATCCATTGATAGGAGTCATGTTATCTGTTCTGTACCCCATAAAACATTGTGAAAGTAAACAGTTCAGAAATATAGATATTATCCATTTCTTTTTGGGTATGTAAAGGTCACGTTGCTTCCTACCTGCCATGATACAGAGTTAAGGTGGAGATAATTAGTCTCTCTGTACAGCGCCACTCTTTTCCTATCTCTGAGATGTCCACAAAACTAACGGTTTCCTTCGGGAACTAATTCAAGTCACGCACAAACAAGTTTACATTTGTGTATTTATCTCAGTCTCTAAGGCGATTCCATGATGTCATTACAGAACACTGCTGCTGGCATCTCCTAGGAGGCTCAATGATACTGTCTCGTGATGTCATAATAGAGAAATCAGCTACTGTTGACATTTAATTTCAAGGGGTTGAGAAGTGGTTAACTTGAGTAGCAGTCATAAAAATCACAGCTACTGTGATACATTGTATTACATACATTGGGTGACACAAGTACACATATGGACAGTGCCACTGACAGCAGTGGGATCAACATACTGTATCACTGGGTTCAAATGCATTGACTTCATGGCAAGATAAAGTATCACAGATTATAATGAGATGTATCACAGTCTGCGTCTCTGCCCCAGCATGCACCTTGGTGAGAGTCAGTAGGAGGAGTTGGGGAGGAGTTACATGGCACACAGATTATAATGAGATGTATCACAGTCTGCGTCTCTGCCCCAGCTTGCACCTTGGGGAGAGTCAGTAGAAGGAGTTGGGGGGAGTTACATGGTGCACAGATTATAATCAGATGTATCACATTCTGCGTCTCTGCCCCAATTTGCACCTTGGGGAGAGTGAGTAGGATGAGTTGGGGGCAGTTACATGGTGCACAGATTAAAATGAGATGCGTCACAAGTTGCATTTCTCTGATACTTTTTTTTAACCTTTTATTTGCCCAAAACAATCCTCCATATCTGAAGTGCCATAAGTCTAACATACCGCGTCAGAAGTAAGAAACTGTTCTTACAGTATATATGCTGCGGCTCTGCTCCAAAAAATAGAGCCATGCGTCTAAACACAACTACTCTATGTTGCTGCATAGACCTTTTATGTCTAATTCCAGCACTGGGGAAGTGTTCAACTCCATTCAAGGGCAGTCTAAACTAAACTACTACTTTGGTACAGCACTGCACTTTGCTTTAATGCTTCAGACATACACATTATGGGCTTTGAATGGGTCCCCCTGCTTATTTGTGGGGGGATAGAGATGAGTCTTTTACAATGAGAGTGCTACTGGATCTATGTTCTATATACAGTGACACCTCGCAGCCTTAATTACAATTTATTTTGGGATGTTTTTTGTCAGTACACTAAAACCTCCTCTTGGATAGACACAGGGGGATATTCTAGTAGCTGGGAGTTGTGCAAAAGCGTGCAGAAAGAGCCTTATCCGATTGGATTTCTAGAACAGCGGTGCGCAAACTGGGGGGCGCGACCCCCACGCGGGGCGCAAGACTGCCGTCTGGGGGGCGTGGGGTTTACAGAGGCCCCGCGCGCTTCCCGAAGGCACTTAAATTAAGTGCCGGGGGAGCTGCAGGGCCTCTGTAAACCTTCACTTACCTAGGCTCCGGCGGCTTCCTTCCTGCGTCGCCATGGCAACGCGGCATCAAAATGACGCTGTGAGGTCATGTGACGTCACGTTACTAGGGCAACGTGACGTCATGACGCCGGAGCGCAGGTGAATGGGGGTTCTGCTTTAGATATTGTGAAGCGGGGGCATCCAGACACTGATTAAGGGGTGCAGGAAACTAGTCATTCACACCTGGCTTTTATTTCTAGATCGACATTTACACAGACACACACACACACACACACGTAACAAGGGCTAATTGTAGTATAATGTAATACAATAAATATATTTGTCATTTAAATGGATTTTATTCATATGTTTTATTTTAAAGCGGGGTTGGGGGCGGGGTTGGGGGCGGGACTAGGGGCGGGGTTGGGGGCGGGACTAGGTGGCGAGTAGATTTTTTGGTTGGGCGAGTAGATTTTTGGGTGATTTGTCGAACACTGTATATATTTATATAGATATTAGTATGTACCATTGACTTTTATACACCAAGTGCAATCCATTTCTGTGCGCTAAACAGTATTTTGGGGCTGGGCTGGGCAGATGGAGAAATTTGAACTTAGTACACGAGTGCAATTGAAGTTTGACATGCGCCGAAACCCTCCACCCCTCCCCCCGCTCAGTTTGCGATGCTTAGTATATTGGCCTCAGTAGGTCTCTCCCTTCCACTTCAAAGTAACGTATTGACAACCAAAGGGGACCTGCTACAGTAGTTTTTGGTGATTTCATCAGTCCCACTTGGCAAATAGTATATTGGAGATTCAAAAAAAGAGAAAGCGCTCGTTAAAGTAACACATTCTTTGATATTTTTAATCGAAAACAATGATATTCTTCCATTGTATTAGTCAAGCACCTTACAGTTCACAAATACACACTAGAGAGGGTTGGGGTTCCTTACAATGCATTGATCAAATACATTGTAAGGAGCCCCAACCCTCTCTAACAGCGCGTCTGAAATCTGCATTGTAAGGAATCCCAACTTTCTCTAATAGCGCGTCTGAGATCAGATGCATTCAAAGGAGCCCCAACCCTCTCTAATAGCGCGTCTGAGATCAGATGCATTGTAAGGAACCCCAACCCTCTCTAATTGTGACCCTTGCACTCACCACGAACAAGGCGGACCCCCGGTACTGAGGTGGGAAAGTAGAAACTGCGCACCCACAGCAGTGGAGGCACGCCTGGATTGTCAGCGTAGCCGGGTCGGGGTTGGAGAGAGAGGGTAGTCCAGATACTTGCCGCGGTCATGGGGAGGAGCCAGTAACGGTAGATGTCCGTTGTGCCGAGGTCGAGGGTTGGAGCTGGTGGGTTAAAAGAATGTCCTATATCCGTGGTCAGGGATGGAGAGATGCAGGTAGTCGAGGGCAAGCTGGGGTCGTTATACAGAGAGCGTCCAAGAGTCTAGCCGTGTCGGTACACATGAGGTCAAACTGAAAGCAAGAGAGGCAAGGCGCAAGGCAAAGCAGGAATGTAGGAACACAAGGCTACTATGGTCTATGCTCAGCAATGTGTAACTGAGCAAGCAGAGATTAAATAGGAGGACTGGAGCAATGAGAGTGAGAGGCGGAATGGAGGTGTGGCCCCGCGGGAGCTGTGATTGGACGCAGAGCGCAGGAGACAGGTGGGCATTGTTACGGGTGTTGTGTCGCAGCTGGGGAGTGGTGCACGATCGTCCCGTGAGCGCGCCGCGCGTGAGTGACACGTGACACGAACGGGGGGTGGGACCAAGCTCCATAGAGATGTTTGAAAACCTCTGTGTGCGCGCGCTTTTGTTGCCGGTCATTTGATTAGATGAGTTATTAAAAGCAAATTGTGTAGTTACTGTACACTCTCTCCAGTTCATTTATTTTTTCGTTCCGGTTGTGCATCGCACATTTTTCACTTTGTACTATCTCCCTAGCGAACAACACACCAAAAGGTGCCCTGCAGCAACCCACAGGAGCAGGATTGAACTGATGCACCCTTTGGTTTCATAATCTCCTTTGGTGTCATCCAAAATGGCCTGGCGAAGAGTTTTTCCGTAGAGTCGCTTGTAATGAACTTTGTTATTATTGAGGATAGAGTCTATGATATTGGCCGACTAGCAAGTCTACAGTTATTGATTTAAAAAGTTAACTAGGTGCCATTCCATGTGAACATTTACAGCTGATTTGTGATAGCTCAATAACAGAGCAGAACCAGCTAGGCGCCATCTTTTCTACATGTATATACTGTAAACCCCTAGACTGATCATTTACACCATTTATAAGTGGAGTTGGTAAGGATACCTCTCTATTTATGAGACAAAGGCTTGGACATTACTGTAGTGTTTTTGATTTAAACAAACAGGGCCCAAAATCTACTGTTGGGATTGTTTTTTGAAGCCCCAGATTTGGTCTTTGGACTTGTTTTTGTCATAGTTTATAGACTGCTTGTTCACTGGATTGATTGTACTTAATATGTCATACCAAAATATTACACAACATATGAATTTATAGTCACAAATACATTTTGCGAGAGTGTACGCAACAGCTCTACTCTGGGGGCCATGATGTTCACTTTTAAATGTCACATCTTCTTTAATATACACTAATGCAACATAGAGCGCTCCCAGGTGGTATCGAATTGGTCTAACTGCATCAATACGAGGCTCCCAACATGTTTCACAGACTCTCTTTAGTGTTAAATTGGGTAAGGATTTTAAAAGAATGATTTATCTGTTGGTGGACCTGGGGAAGAAATTATACAACGGTTGAATTAAGCCCAAAAATTAAATGGCACCTATATTGGGTTTGGCAGTGTTGTTAACCACTAGGTTCAAATAATGAGAACTACATGGTACATAAAACGCACGTGGGTTCATGTTCAACATGTCTTTGAACTCCATTATGCTTTCCCCGCATATTTGCAGCATTGTCATAGCTTTGGCCCTGCATATTTTCTACATTTATATTGAGATCCAATAGTTCCTTTATTATCCAATCACTTAAGATGATGTCATTTCTGCCAAAAAATAAAATGGAAGCCATCACATGGTACATCCACCAATTAGATTGGTGGATATATCATTTGTCAGTCAAATGTGATGTCACAGGCCTTATATAAGGTCTGTCATGTCTTATTTGACCCTAAGAAGCCGTCTGATCAACATCTCCCGGACCTGTGAAGAAGAAAAAACTACTCACCCGGGCCCACTCTTCCAGCAACTGAGGATCATGGACCCACCCTCCCCATGGCTTTCTTTCACCCCCCCTCCCCATGTCTCTTTCATCCCCCCATGTCTCTCTATCGCCTCCCTCCCCATGTCTCTTTCACCCCTCTCCCCATGTCTCTTTTTCACGCCCACCCCATGGCTCTCTTTCACCCCCCTCTCTATGTCTCTTGCACCCCCTCCCCGTGTTTCTCTATCATCCCCCCCCTCCAAATGTCTCTCTATCACCCCCCCTCTAAATGTCTCTCGATCACCTCCCCATGTCTCTTTCACCCTCCCCTCCCAATGTCTCTTCACCCCTGCTCCCATGTCTTTTCACCCCTGCTCCCCATGTCTCTTTACCCCTGTTCCCATGTCTCTTCACCGCCGCTCCCCATGACTCTTTCACCCACTCCCCATGTCTCTTTCACCCACTCCCCATGTCTCTTTCACCCACTCCCCATGTCTCTTTCACCCCTCCCCATGTCTCTCTTTTAAACCCATTCCCATGTCTCTATATCACCCCCTACCTATGTCTCTCTTTCACCCTCCTCCCCTCGCCATGTCTCTTTCACCCCCCTCCCCTCACCATGTCTCTCCTTCACCCCCCTCCCCTCGCCATGACTCTCACCCCTCCACCTTCCTTCCACATGTCATAAACTCACACACACACTCACACTTAACAATTCTTGGTATATCTATAGAGGGTATTACTGTGCATCTGTATTATTTTTTAGTATAATGCTACTAGTAGTAGTACTTTTTTTTAAACAACTCTGAATTAAAATTTTAATGTATCATAATGTAACAATCATTTTTTGTTTCTATAGCAACCATTTACAAAGTCACATCCCCTTCCTATTTTGAAACAGGCTCTGGCAACCCCCCCCCCTTTTTTTGAACACTGCCCTCTCCCTAGCTGTGCAAAACTCAATTGTATCCAGTGACTGCCTGGTCACATGATCACCCCAGAGAACTTTGCATTTTTGGTCCTCTTCTGCTGCACTGGCAACCATTTAGTCAACCCCTGAGCCGAATCTTCACCGATCAATCGCAACTTAGCTAATTACTTATCAATGTGTGGATTGTATTGATGCACATATCAAAGGGATTTTTTTTTTTTTAAACGACAGCTTGGACTGCTGCTTTAAAGGTGGGCAGAGTAAGTTTGGAAACGGGGAGGAGTCACAGACCTCCAAACAATTTAAATCTGCGCACACAAACCCATGTAAACTCAACCCCAGACCCACCTCACCATATATATTTGTCTTAAGGAGTGCTACTGGGTATGTGACATTGTACAGTATAAACACAAGGAAGAGAAGCCCAATGCAACATGATCCTCCGCCGACTTAAATTTAACATGTCAAAAACAGAACTCCTTATATTTCATGCCAAACCTGGCCCTACTACCACCTTCCACATTACTGTTGGAAGAACTACTATACATGCAGTAGCCCAAGCACGCTGCCCTGGGGGTCACAGACTCCTCTCTCACATTCAAAAGGTAGCTAAACCTGTCGTTTTTTCTTCCGCAAGATACACCCTTCCACTGTTGCTCGACAGCTAAAACTCTGACACAGACCCTCATTCTCTACCATCTCAAATACTGGAACCTTCTGCTGTCCGGTCTTACTGCCTCTCACCTGTCTCCCCTACAATCTATCCTAAACGCTGCTGCCAGAATCACTCTACTCTTTCCTAAATCTGTCTCAGCGTCTCCCCTGCTGAAATCCCTCTCCTGGCTTCCTATCAAATCCCGTATCTCACACTCAATTCTCCTCCTCACTTTTAAAGCTTTACACTCTTCTGCCCCTCCTTACAGCTCAGCTCTAATTTCTCGCTATGCACCATCCCGACTCTTGCGATCCGCCCAATGATGTCTTCTATCTACCCCTTTTGTATCTAAAGCCCTCTCTCGCCTTAAACCTTTCTCACTGACTGCCCTCACCTCTGGAGTGCCCTTCCCATCAATACCCGACTAGCACCTTCTCTATCCACCTTTAAGACCCACATTCTAACACATCTGCTTAAAGAAGCATGTGAGTAGCTCCGAGGCTGATACTATAGACCGCATACAAAAAGCTTGGCCCATTGCAGACGCACTTACCAGAACGCCGTCCTACTGTCTCTGTATGTTCTACCTACCAATTAGATTGTAAGCTCTTCAGAGCAGGGACTCCTTTTCCTAAATGTTACTTTTATGTCTGAAGCACTTATTCCCATGATCTGTTATTTGTATTATTTATATGATTGTCACGTGTATTACTGCGGTGAAGCGCTTTCTACATAAATGGCGCTATATAAATAAAGACATACAGTACATACATACATACAACATACAACATGACAAAGCATATAGTTAAATATTTATCTGTCTCTCTCTCATAAGTGGGGTCCGACTTACTTATCTCTCTCTCTCTCTCTCTCTCTCTCTCTCTCTCTCTCTCTCTCGTATCATCAAGAGGGTAATCTAAAGTTAATTTGCAGAATTTCAATAACCCTTGGCATTTGTAAATAGTTTCTTTAGTAAATAAAGAGTTCAATTGAAAATAGATACATTTTATTGAAGAGTTTTAAATATATTCTTAGTAAAATATGTTACAAACTGACTTATAAATATAAATCTTATTTACAGATAGTCACAGAGCTTGGCATCAGTTACAGATTAGTCAGGGTTTTTTTTTGTTTTTTTAGGGCTTAAGTATCTCATGGGGGAAATAAGTCTGGATGGTGGGTATCCGTAACGTTTAGAGATGTTATGATCCTTCTGCCTCTGAACAAAGCACTGTAGCCTCCCCTTGGAGGTATGTTGACAGGCTTACTCCCTCTCCAGTTGTGATTTCCTTTTCATAGCCTCTCTCTCCTCTCTCTGTTCTGGTGGAATAGGTATGGAAACCTCAAGCTCTTGGAGAGGCTGTTGACAGAAGGATGGAGTGAAGTTGTCCACTCTGCTGGGTACATTGATAGGAAGCTGCAGGTTAGAAAGCTGGTGCTTCTGGTTGAAAGGAGCTTGAATGGGGATAGTGGTTTGGCTGACCTTTTTAATGCATGTCACTGCAGCTTTCCGTTCTATGGATATCACTGGGAAGTGTTTGGGATTCTCTATAACTGAAGCTTTGTTTTCCCCACGTTGTTTGATTTCACTGGTTTTAATGCCAGGAGCTGGAATGGGGATAGTGGTTTGGCTCACCTTTTCAATGCATCTTACTGCAGCTTCCTGTTCTATGGATATCACTGGGAAGTGTTTGGGATTCTCTATAACTGAAGCTTTGTTTTCCCCACGTTGTTTGATTTCACTGGTTTTAATGCCAGGAGCTGGAATGGGGATAGTGGTTTGGCTCACCTTTTCAATGCATCTTACTGCAGCTTCCTGTTCTATGGATATCACTGGGAAGTGTTTGGGATTCTCTATAACTGAAGCTTTGTTTTCCCCATGTTGTTTGATTTCACTGGTTTTAATGTCAGGTCTTGTGTACTCATGTATTTTAAATAGCCTAGGCCTGGCATTAATACCGACACCTTTAATTCCAGAAATACTGTCCTGTTTTTTGGCCATGAACCTTTTAATCGCATCAGTAAGAGACCACTGAACATGAGAAGCAGAAGTCTGGCTTTGGCGTCCTTGCATTGGTCCAAGCTTATTTCCAAGTGTAATGGATTCTGCGGGTGCCCCTGGACCTGTGGGACCTGCTTTTTTACCCAATGGGTGAAATACTTGAACAGAGTTAATCATTTGGAGGCTGAGGTTGCTGTGATGGGCTTTCACCTTTCCTTGTTCAGAAGGTTCCAATGACTTCTTGCCCTTCCCAAGAACTTCTGAATTCACTCCAGGCTGATTAGCACTTTTTCTTTTGAGAGCTTTGGGGTTATTATCAGTACCACAAGCCAGCGCTTGCTCAAAACTGAAAACGCTGGTCTGGTTCTTTGTTTTCTTCACTAGCTGCTTAATATTGCTGTTCTGTTTACGTTTGATCCCCATCTCTTGAGGTGTCTTCCGCTCAGGACTATGAGTAACTGCAGGAGACTTTGCATCTTTACATTTGATCCCCATCTCCTGAGGTGTCTTCCGCTCAGGACTATGAGTAACAGCAGGTGTTTTTGCATATTTACGTTTGATCCCGATCTCCTGAGGTGTCTTCCGCTCAGGACAATGAGTAACTGCAGGAGTCTTTGCATTTTTAAGTTTGATCCCCATCTCCTGAGGTGTCTTCCGCTCAGGACTATGAGTAACTGCAGGAGTTTTTGCATATTTACGTTTGATCCCCATCTCCTGAGGTGTCTTCCGCTCAGGACTATGAGTAACTGCAGGAGTTTTTGCATATTTACGTTTGATCCCCATCTCCTGAGGTGTCTTCCGCTCAGGACTATGAGTAACTGCAGGAGTCTTTGCATTTTTACGTTTGATCCCCATCTCCTGAGTTTTCTTCAGTTTAGGATTAATATGAGTAACAGCAGGTGTCTTTGCATCCATTGTACCTTCGCGGCTTTGCTGCATCTTTTCAGATACCTTATTGGAAATGTGGGCACCTGAGAGACAAACACGTTTCATCTTTTTTAACAGAACAGCCTCGTCACCAGATTGTGGGCCATGGGGTGACTTCCCTGGTATAGGAGCAGAAGAATGATTTACTGGCTTTGACATTGGTTTTACCTTCTTTTGCAGTGCAGTTTGAGGGACTTGATCCTTTGCAGCTGAATAAAGGATCTTTTTCTTCTTTGTTTCCACTTTGGAGCACTTTGGTACCCCCTCAGACTTTGACGGACACTCAGTCTTCACTGAACTCAGCACGTTATTACGAACCTTCTGAGCAATATGTGAGGGGGCCTTCACCTCTGAAGATCTCTTCGCCATATCTTTTAACCCACCCCTTTTCCACACTGGCACATATAACTCTTTGTTGCTTTGCACATCAATATGTAACTTTGAGAGGTGGCTCAGCTTCCGAGCTGGTTGAGTTGGGTACATTAGAGGTGGTTCACTTTTTTCATTAGCAGCAAGCTGAACTGCTCCTTGTGTAATTAAACTGGCCTGGGAAATATGTTGGGCTCCAAGCGAGGTCTGACACACTGTAACAAAATCAAAAAGGAGAAATAATCAATTATCATAAATACCAACACATTGTACATAATAACACAAAGGAAGAAAAGCAAACACATGCTTAATCCCTTCAGTATTGGCGAGGACTACATACTGTAGAGTTCTATATATTTGTAACACTACAGTGGCGAATGACCGTAATTAAAGATCTTTATAACAGGTAATGGTATCGGTCAAGGAGAAGATTTTGAACAATGATTAGTAAAGATTCTCCATATCTCACCTTGTAAGGTCTGCATTCCTCTAAGGGGTATGAATGGTGGCTGCTGAAGTTGTGCATACTGGGTGGCCAGTATACAAGGCCCTATTGTAGCACGTCTTTCCAAATGTGTGTTGGGACGGAAAGTAACAGGCTGCGTTGTGGCTTCTCCCCTAACCTGTCCTGCAAATCCTGTGTATCCTCCTGTAGCAGTGTGGTAGAATCCTCCGTTCATGTCCGATACACGAGGGTAAGCGCGTGTTGCCTGTGGGATCTGCTGTAGATACATTGGTGTTCCTGCAGACCCTTGTTGCAAAATCATGCCTTGGGCCCCATGTCTGTAGACTTCTGTATTCCTCCCTACTGGGTGGAAGCTGTTGCTCCATGAAGGGTAAGCAGTGGTGACTGCAGGAGCACTGCAGGTCGGTGGAGGGTTCACAGCAGAGGAATTTAAAAACTGATCTGTAAGGAAGAAAGGTAAAAGTGAAGGGCCAGAAAAGCACAATCAAGGCACATTTCTTTAACACACGGGGACTCAACTCCAGTCATCAAACCCCCCACAATAGGTCAACTTTTCAGGATATTCCAGCTTTAGCACAGGTGGCCCAATCACTCAATCAGCCTCTGATTGAGTCACCTGTGCTGAAGCAGGGACTGATTGAGCGAGCTGTGCTGAAGCAGGGACGGATTGAGCCACCTCCGCTGAAGCTGGGATATCCTGAAAGCCTGACTTTGGGGGGTTAGGACTGCTTTAACAGACCTGCTAAAAGATATTCTTGATATCAAATACATATGAAATACATAGAGATGCTCACTTGGCTTGGTATTTTTATTTTGCCTTTAAAATATTTGGGGTTTTGGTTCTGGTTTTGAATAAAGTTTTTGGTGGTCTTTGTTTTGTTATGAATAGCAAGCACTAACAGGGATAATGGCTTGCTGGGAAAACACATTTATTTGATTATCAATGTTACATACCACTACTCTGATCAATAGTGGTCAGAAGTTTCAATATTTAAATACATTTTTAAGCAAGCTCCATGATTGCCTTCTATAGCATTGCTATGTATTGAAACACCAGAGCACCCGTACATTTTAGCTCAATATATGGGGTTTAATCTATAAATATATATATAGATATATATTTATACATATACATATACATATATGATGTGTTGGGATGTAACACAGACAGAAAACTATTTCTAGGTAGTTTTCAACACAAAGTGGCAACTGGCATATAAAACTTGTGCAGTCCATCACCTGCTTTCATGTCCACCTATGAACACAATGACAAATATAGATGTACCATAGCTTTCGGAACTGGATCTTTAAAAATAAAAATAAAAACATAAAAATTGCCTGTTCCTACTGTAGTATTTTGTGGTAATATTATGGTGTGGTATTCTGAGACGTCTGGTATATTGAGGTATCTGGAGGAGCACTCAGGTCAGCTATATCTGTAAATCAAGTGGCAGATTCTGCCCTCGTTTTGTGGCTTTGTCTTTTTTGGGGCCTTTGTATTACTGTAGAGTAGTGGTTTCCAACCTTTTTTTGGTTAAGGAACCATATGTGAAATTCTGAGGGACCCCAACCCTCTCTAACAACGAGTCTAAGATGAGATGCATTGTAATATACCCCAACCCTATCTAATAGTGCGTCTGAGATCAGATGAAGTGTGAGGAACCCCAATCCTCTCTAATAGCGCTTCTGAGATCAGATGCATTGTAAGGAGCCCCAACCCTCTCTAATAGCGTGTCTGAGATCAGATGCATTGTAAGGAACCCCAACCCTCTCCAATAGCGCGTTTGAGATAAGATGCATTGTACTGTAAATTCTTCTGTATTAAGTACAATTTTAAAATGACCTAAAAATTACAGCGAACCCTTTAGGGATGCCCGGGGAATCCTAGGGTTCCTAGGATCCGTGGTTGAAAAACACTGCTGTAGACAATAATTTAAGGATATGGCTGAAAGTAGTCGAACATTACACCCCACGGTGTAGAATTGGTCCAATAGTTATTGACCTAAACTTAGGGCAAGGAAAAAGCATGCCTTATACATAACTAATCCTACTGTATACACTAAGGTTCCTGTGTCTTTTTTTACTATCCCATAGATCCCATAGACGTTTGCCGCTTTGACATTTATGTATACAGTACATGTGTTCTTTTCTATACATTACTGTTCAAATCATTTAAGATTTTGAATTACAAGCCAGATATAAAAGTAAATACAATAAAACAAATACAGTATGTGTGTATGTATCTATAATAAATCAGTTTTGACATTTATAAAAAAAAATATTATCCAATTAAGGCCAGGTACCTAACCCCCCTGGGTGTTGTCTACCTCCGTCCCTCCCCCCCGCCCCCCACCCCATCCGTCTTCTTTCTCCCATCCATTGATAGGAGTCATGTTATCTGTTCTGTACCCCATAAAACATTGTGAAAGTAAACAGTTCAGAAATATAGATATTATCCATTTCTTTTTGGGTATGTAAAGGTCACGTTGCTTCCTACCTGCCATGATACAGAGTTAAGGTGGAGATAATTAGTCTCTCTGTACAGCGCCACTCTTTTCCTATCTCTGAGATGTCCACAAAACTAACGGTTTCCTTCGGGAACTAATTCAAGTCACGCACAAACAAGTTTACATTTGTGTATTTATCTCAGTCTCTAAGGCGATTCCATGATGTCATTACAGAACACTGCTGCTGGCATCTCCTAGGAGGCTCAATGATACTGTCTCGTGATGTCATAATAGAGAAATCAGCTACTGTTGACATTTAATTTCAAGTGGTTGAGAAGTGGTTAACTTGAGTAGCAGTCATAAAAATCACAGCTACTGTGATACATTGTATTACATACATTGGGTGACACAAGTACACATATGGACAGTGCCACTGACAGCAGTGGGATCAACATACTGTATCACTGGGTTCAAATGCATTGACTTCATGGCAAGATAAAGTATCACAGATTATAATGAGATGTATCACAGTCTGCGTCTCTGCCCCAGCATGCACCTTGGGGAGAGTCAGTAGGAGGAGTTGGGGAGGAGTTACATGGCACACAGATTATAATGAGATGTATCACAGTCTGCGTCTCTGCCCCAGCTTGCACCTTGGGGAGAGTGAGTAGGATGAGTTGGGGGCAGTTACATGGTGCACAGATTAAAATGAGATGCGTCACAAGTTGCATTTCTCTGATACTTTTTTTTAACCTTTTATTTGCCCAAAACAATCCTCCATATCTGAAGTGCCATAAGTCTAACATACCGCGTCAGAAGTAAGAAACTGTTCTTACAGTATATATGCTGCGGCTCTGCTCCAAAAAATAGAGCCATGCGTCTAAACACAACTACTCTATGTTGCTGCATAGACCTTTTATGTCTAATTCCAGCACTGGGGAAGTGTTCAACTCCATTCAAGGGCAGTCTAAACTAAACTACTACTTTGGTACAGCACTGCACTTTGCTTTAATGCTTCAGACATACACATTATGGGCTTTGAATGGGTCCCCCTGCTTATTTGTGGGGGGATAGAGATGAGTCTTTTACAATGAGAGTGCTACTGGATCTATGTTCTATATACAGTGACACCTCGCAGCCTTAATTACAATTTATTTTGGGATGTTTTTTGTCAGTACACTAAAACCTCCTCTTGGATAGACACAGGGGGATATTCTAGTAGCTGGGAGTTGTGCAAAAGCGTGCAGAAAGAGCCTTATCCGATTGGATTTCTAGAACAGCGGTGCGCAAACTGGGGGGCGCGACCCCCACGCGGGGCGCAAGACTGCCGTCTGGGGGGCGTGGGGTTTACAGAGGCCCCGCGCGCTTCCCGAAGGCACTTAAATTAAGTGCCGGGGGAGCTGCAGGGCCTCTGTAAACCTTCACTTACCTAGGCTCCGGCGGCTTCCTTCCTGCGTCGCCATGGCAACGCGGCATCAAAATGACGCTGTGAGGTCATGTGACGTCACGTTACTAGGGCAACGTGACGTCATGACGCCGGAGCGCAGGTGAATGGGGGTTCTGCTTTAGATATTGTGAAGCGGGGGCATCCAGACACTGATTAAGGGGTGCAGGAAACTAGTCATTCACACCTGGCTTTTATTTCTAGATCGACATTTACACAGACACACACACACACACACACACGTAACAAGGGCTAATTGTAGTATAATGTAATACAATAAATATATTTGTCATTTAAATGGATTTTTTTCATATGTTTTATTTTAAAGCGGGGTTGGGGGCGGGGTTGGGGGCGGAACTAGGGGCGGGGTTGGGGGCGGGACTAGGTGGCGAGTAGATTTTTTGGTTGGGCGAGTAGATTTTTGGGTGATTTGTCGAACACTGTATATATTTATATAGATATTAGTATGTACCATTGACTTTTATACACCAAGTGCAATCCATTTCTGTGCGCTAAACAGTATTTTGGGGCTGGGCGCAGATGGAGAAATTTGAACTTAGTACACGAGTGCAATTGAAGTTTGACATGCGCCGAAACCCTCCACCCCTCCCCCCGCTCAGTTTGCGATGCTTAGTATATTGGCCTCAGTAGGTCTCTCCCTTCCACTTCAAAGTAACGTATTGACAACCAAAGGGGATCTGCTACAGTAGTTTTTGGTGATTTCATCAGTCCCACTTGGCAAATAGTATATTGGAGATTCAAAAAAAGAGAAAGCGCTCGTTAAAGTAACACATTCTTTGATATTTTTAATCGAAAACAATGATATTCTTCCAGTGTATTAGTCAAGCACCTTACAGTTCACAAATACACACTAGAGAGGGTTGGGGTTCCTTACAATGCATTGATCAAATAAATTGTAAGGAGCCCCAACCCTCTCTAACAGCGCGTCTGAAATCTGCATTGTAAGGAATCCCAACTTTCTCTAATAGCGCGTCTGAGATCAGATGCATTCAAAGGAGCCCCAACCCTCTCTAATAGCGCGTCTGAGATCAGATGCATTGTAAGGAACCCCAACCCTCTCTAATTGTGACCCTTGCACTCACCACGAACAAGGCGGACCCCCGGTACTGAGGTGGGAAAGTAGAAACTGCGCACCCACAGCAGTGGAGGCACGCCTGGATTGTCAGCGTAGCCGGGTCGGGGTTGGAGAGAGAGGGTAGTCCAGATACTTGCCGCGGTCATGGGGAGGAGCCAGTAACGGTAGATGTCCGTTGTGCCGAGGTCGAGGGTTGGAGCTGGTGGGTTAAAAGAATGTCCTATATCCGTGGTCAGGGATGGAGAGATGCAGGTAGTCGAGGGCAAGCTGGGGTCGTTATACAGAGAGCGTCCAAGAGTCTAGCCGTGTCGGTACACATGAGGTCAAACTGAAAGCAAGAGAGGCAAGGCGCAAGGCAAAGCAGGAATGTAGGAACACAAGGCTACTATGGTCTATGCTCAGCAATGTGTAACTGAGCAAGCAGAGATTAAATAGGAGGACTGGAGCAATGAAAGTGAGAGGCGGAACGGAGGTGTGGCCCCGCGGGAGCTGTGATTGGACGCAGAGCGCAGGAGACAGGTGGGCATTGTTACGGGTGTTGTGTCGCAGCTGGGGAGTGGTGCACGATCGTCCCGTGAGCGCGCCGCGCGTGAGTGACACGTGACACGAACGGGGGGTGGGACCAAGCTCCATAGAGATGTTTGAAAACCTCTGTGTGCGCGCGCTTTTGTTGCCGGTCATTTGATTAGATGAGTTATTAAAAGCAAATTGTGTAGTTACTGTACACTCTCTCCAGTTCATTTATTTTTTCGTTCCGGTTGTGCATCGCACATTTTTCACTTTGTACTATCTCCCTAGCGAACAACACACCAAAAGGTGCCCTGCAGCAACCCACAGGAGCAGGATTGAACTGATGCACCCTTTGGTTTCATAATCTCCTTTGGTGTCATCCAAAATGGCCTGGCGAAGAGTTTTTCCGTAGAGTCGCTTGTAATGAACTTTGTTATTATTGAGGATAGAGTCTATGATATTGGCCGACTAGCAAGTCTACAGTTATTGATTTAAAAAGTTAACTAGGTGCCATTCCATGTGAACATTTACAGCTGATTTGTGATAGCTCAATAACAGAGCAGAACCAGCTAGGCGCCATCTTTTCTACATGTATATACTGTAAACCCCTAGACTGATCATTTACACCATTTATAAGTGGAGTTGGTAAGGATACCTCTCTATTTATGAGACAAAGGCTTGGACATTACTGTAGTGTTTTTGATTTAAACAAACAGGGCCCAAAATCTACTGTTGGGATTGTTTTTTGGAGCCCCAGATTTGGTCTTTGGACTTGTTTTTGTCATAGTTTATAGACTGCTTGTTCACTGGATTGATTGTACTTAATATGTCATACCAAAATATTACACAACATATGAATTTATAGTAACAAATACATTTTGCGAGAGTGTACGCAACAGCTCTACTCTGGGGGCCATGATGTTCACTTTTAAATGTCACATCTTCTTTAATATACACTAATGCAACATAGAGCGCTCCCAGGTGGTATCGAATTGGTCTAACTGCATCAATACGAGGCTCCCAACATGTTTCACAGACTCTCTTTAGTGTTAAATTGGGTAAGGATTTTAAAAGAATGATTTATCTGTTGGTGGACCTGGGGAAGAAATTATACAACGGTTGAATTAAGCCCAAAAATTAAATGGCACCTATATTGGGTTTGGCAGTGTTGTTAACCACTAGGTTCAAATAATGAGAACTACATGGTACATAAAACGCACGTGGGTTCATGTTCAACATGTCTTTGAACTCCATTATGCTTTCCCCGCATATTTGCAGCATTGTCATAGCTTTGGCCCTGCATATTTTCTACATTTATATTGAGATCCAATAGTTCCTTTATTATCCAATCACTTAAGATGATGTCATTTCTGCCAAAAAATAAAATGGAAGCCATCACATGGTACATCCACCAATTAGATTGGTGGATATATCATTTGTCAGTCAAATGTGATGTCACAGGCCTTATATAAGGTCTGTCATGTCTTATTTGACCCTAAGAAGCCGTCTGATCAACATCTCCCGGACCTGTGAAGAAGAAAAAACTACTCACCCGGGCCCACTCTTCCAGCAACTGAGGATCATGGACCCACCCTCCCCATGGCTTTCTTTCACCCCCCCTCCCCATGTCTCTTTCATCCCCCCATGTCTCTCTATCGCCTCCCTCCCCATGTCTCTTTCACCCCTCTCCCCATGTCTCTTTTTCACGCCCCACCCCATGGCTCTCTTTCACCCCCCTCTCTATGTCTCTTGCACCCCCTCCCCGTGTTTCTCTATCATCCCCCCCCTCCAAATGTCTCTCTATCACCCCCCCTCTAAATGTCTCTCGATCACCTCCCCATGTCTCTTTCACCCTCCCCTCCCAATGTCTCTTCACCCCTGCTCCCATGTCTCTTCACCCCTGCTCCCCATGTCTCTTTACCCCTGTTCCCATGTCTCTTCACCGCCGCTCCCCATGACTCTTTCACCCACTCCCCATGTCTCTTTCACCCACTCCCCATGTCTCTTTCACCCCTCCCCATGTCTCTCTTTTAAACCCATTCCCATGTCTCTATATCACCCCCTACCTATGTCTCTCTTTCACCCTCCTCCCCTCGCCATGTCTCTTTCACCCCCCTCCCCTCGCCATGTCTCTCCTTCACCCCCCTCCCCTCGCCATGACTCTCACCCCTCCACCTTCCTTCCACATGTCATAAACTCACACACACACTCACACTTAACAATTCTTGGTATATCTATAGAGGGTATTACTGTGCATCTGTATTATTTTTTAGTATAATGCTACTAGTAGTAGTACTTTTTTTAAAACAACTCTGAATTAAAATTTTAATGTATCATAATGTAACAATCATTTTTTGTTTCTATAGCAACCATTTACAAAGTCACATCCCCTTCCTATTTTGAAACAGGCTCTGGCAACCCCCCCCCCCCCTTTTTTTGAACACTGCCCTCTCCCTAGCTGTGCAAAACTCAATTGTATCCAGTGACTGCCTGGTCACATGATCACCCCAGAGAACTTTGCATTTTTGGTCCTCTTCTGCTGCACTGGCAACCATTTAGTCAACCCCCGAGCCGAATCTTCACCGATCAATCGCAACTTAGCTAATTACTTATCAATGTGTGGATTGTATTGATGCACATATCAAAGGGATTTTTTTTTTTTAAACGACAGCTTGGACTGCTGCTTTAAAGGTGGGCAGAGTAAGTTTGGAAACGGGGAGGAGTCACAGACCTCCAAACAATTTAAATCTGCGCACACAAACCCATGTAAACTCAACCCCAGACCCACCTCACCATATATATTTGTCTTAAGGAGTGCTACTGGGTATGTGACATTGTACAGTATAAACACAAGGAAGAGAAGCCCAATGCAACATGATCCTCCGCCGACTTAAATTTAACATGTCAAAAACAGAACTCCTTATATTTCATGCCAAACCTGGCCCTACTACCACCTTCCACATTACTGTTGGAAGAACTACTATACATGCAGTAGCCCAAGCACGCTGCCCTGGGGGTCACAGACTCCTCTCTCACATTCAAAAGGTAGCTAAACCTGTCGTTTTTTCTTCCGCAAGATACGCCCTTCCACTGTTGCTCGACAGCTAAAACTCTGACACAGACCCTCATTCTCTACCATCTCAAATACTGGAACCTTCTGCTGTCCGGTCTTACTGCCTCTCACCTGTCTCCCCTACAATCTATCCTAAACGCTGCTGCCAGAATCACTCTACTCTTTCCTAAATCTGTCTCAGCGTCTCCCCTGCTGAAATCCCTCTCCTGGCTTCCTATCAAATCCCGTATCTCACACTCAATTCTCCTCCTCACTTTTAAAGCTTTACACTCTTCTGCCCCTCCTTACAGCTCAGCTCTAATTTCTCGCTATGCACCATCCCGACTCTTGCGATCCGCCCAATGATGTCTTCTATCTACCCCTTTTGTATCTAAAGCCCTCTCTCGCCTTAAACCTTTCTCACTGACTGCCCTCACCTCTGGAGTGCCCTTCCCATCAATACCCGACTAGCACCTTCTCTATCCACCTTTAAGACCCACATTCTAACACATCTGCTTAAAGAAGCATGTGAGTAGCTCCGAGGCTGATACTATAGACCGCATACAAAAAGCTTGGCCCATTGCAGACGCACTTACCAGAACGCCGTCCTACTGTCTCTGTATGTTCTACCTACCAATTAGATTGTAAGCTCTTCAGAGCAGGGACTCCTTTTCCTAAATGTTACTTTTATGTCTGAAGCACTTATTCCCATGATCTGTTATTTGTATTATTTATATGATTGTCACGTGTATTACTGCGGTGAAGCGCTTTCTACATAAATGGCGCTATATAAATAAAGACATACAGTACATACATACATACAACATACAACATGACAAAGCATATAGTTAAATATTTATCTGTTTCTCTCTCATAAGTGGGGTCCGACTTACTTATCTCTCTCTCTCTCTCTCTCTCTCTCTCTCTCTCTCTCTCTCTCTCTCTCTCTCTCTCGTATCATCAAGAGGGTAATCTAAAGTTAATTTGCAGAATTTCAATAACCCTTGGCATTTGTAAATAGTTTCTTTAGTAAATAAAGAGTTCAATTGAAAATAGATACATTTTATTGAAGAGTTTTAAATATATTCTTAGTAAAATATGTTACAAACTGACTTATAAATATAAATCTTATTTACAGATAGTCACAGAGCTTGGCATCAGTTACAGATTAGTCAGGGTTTTTTTTTTGTTTTTTTAGGGCTTAAGTATCTCATGGGGGAAATAAGTCTGGATGGTGGGTATCCGTAACGTTTAGAGATGTTATGATCCTTCTGCCTCTGAACAAAGCACTGTAGCCTCCCCTTGGAGGTATGTTGACAGGCTTACTCCCTCTCCAGTTGTGATTTCCTTTTCATAGCCTCTCTCTCCTCTCTCTGTTCTGGTGGAATAGGTATGGAAACCTCAAGCTCTTGGAGAGGCTGTTGACAGAAGGATGGAGTGAAGTTGTCCACTCTGCTGGGTACATTGATAGGAAGCTGCAGGTTAGAAAGCTGGTGCTTCTGGTTGAAAGGAGCTTGAATGGGGATAGTGGTTTGGCTGACCTTTTTAATGCATGTCACTGCAGCTTTCCGTTCTATGGATATCACTGGGAAGTGTTTGGGATTCTCTATAACTGAAGCTTTGTTTTCCCCACGTTGTTTGATTTCACTGGTTTTAATGCCAGGAGCTGGAATGGGGATAGTGGTTTGGCTCACCTTTTCAATGCATCTTACTGCAGCTTCCTGTTCTATGGATATCACTGGGAAGTGTTTGGGATTCTCTATAACTGAAGCTTTGTTTTCCCCATGTTGTTTGATTTCACTGGTTTTAATGTCAGGTCTTGTGTACTCATGTATTTTAAATAGCCTAGGCCTGGCATTAATACCGACACCTTTAATTCCAGAAATACTGTCCTGTTTTTTGGCCATGAACCTTTTAATCGCATCAGTAAGAGACCACTGAACATGAGAAGCAGAAGTCTGGCTTTGGCGTCCTTGCATTGGTCCAAGCTTATTTCCAAGTGTAATGGATTCTGCGGGTGCCCCTGGACCTGTGGGACCTGCTTTTTTACCCAATGGGTGAAATACTTGAACAGAGTTAATCATTTGGAGGCTGAGGTTGCTGTGATGGGCTTTCACCTTTCCTTGTTCAGAAGGTTCCAATGACTTCTTGCCCTTCCCAAGAACTTCTGAATTCACTCCAGGCTGATTAGCACTTTTTCTTTTGAGAGCTTTGGGGTTATTATCAGTACCACAAGCCAGCGCTTGCTCAAAACTGAAAACGCTGGTCTGGTTCTTTGTTTTCTTCACTAGCTGCTTAATATTGCTGTTCTGTTTACGTTTGATCCCCATCTCTTGAGGTGTCTTCCGCTCAGAACTATGAGTAACTGCAGGAGACTTTGCATCTTTACATTTGATCCCCATCTCCTGAGGTGTCTTCCGCTCAGGACTATGAGTAACAGCAGGTGTTTTTGCATATTTACGTTTGATCCCGATCTCCTGAGGTGTCTTCCGCTCAGGACAATGAGTAACTGCTGGAGTCTTTGCATTTTTAAGTTTGATCCCCATCTCCTGAGGTGTCTTCCGCTCAGGACTATGAGTAACTGCAGGAGTTTTTGCATATTTACGTTTGATCCCCATCTCCTGAGGTGTCTTCCGCTCAGGACTATGAGTAACTGCAGGAGTCTTTGCATCTTTACGTTTGATCCCTATCTCCTGAGTTTTCTTCAGTTTAGGATTAATATGAGTAACAGCAGGTGTCTTTGCATCCATTGTACCTTCACGGCTTTGCTGCATCTTTTCAGATACCTTATTGGAAATGTGGGCACCTGAGAGACAAACACGTTTCATCTTTTTTAACAGAACAGCCTCGTCACCAGATTGTGGGCCATGGGGTGACTTCCCTGGTATAGGAGCAGAAGAATGATTTACTGGCTTTGACATTGGTTTTACCTTCTTTTGCAGTGCAGTTTGAGGGACTTGATCCTTTGCAGCTGAATAAAGGATCTTTTTCTTCTTTGTTTCCACTTTGGAGCACTTTGGTACCCCCTCAGACTTTGACGGACACTCAGTCTTCACTGAACTCAGCACGTTATTACGAACCTTCTGAGCAATATGTGAGGGGGCCTTCACCTCTGAAGATCTCTTCGCCATATCTTTTAACCCACCCCTTTTCCACACTGGCACATATAACTCTTTGTTGCTTTGCACATCAATATGTAACTTTGAGAGGTGGCTCAGCTTCCGAGCTGGTTGAGTTGGGTACATTAGAGGTGGTTCACTTTTTTCATTAGCAGCAAGCTGAACTGCTCCTTGTGTAATTAAACTGGCCTGGGAAATATGTTGGGCTCCAAGCGAGGTCTGACACACTGTAACAAAATCAAAAAGGAGAAATAATCAATTATCATAAATACCAACACATTGTACATAATAACACAAAGGAAGAAAAGCAAACACATGCTTAATCCCTTCAGTATTGGCGAGGACTACATACTGTAGAGTTCTATATATTTGTAACACTACAGTGGCGAATGACCGTAATTAAAGATCTTTATAACAGGTAATGGTATCGGTCAAGGAGAAGATTTTGAACAATGATTAGTAAAGATTCTCCATATCTCACCTTGTAAGGTCTGCATTCCTCTAAGGGGTATGAATGGTGGCTGCTGAAGTTGTGCATACTGGGTGGCCATTATACAAGGCCCTATTGTAGCACGTCTTTCCAAATGTGTGTTGGGACGGAAAGTAACAGGCTGCGTTGTGGCTTCTCCCCTAACCTGTCCTGCAAATCCTGTGTATCCTCCTGTAGCAGTGTGGTAGAATCCTCCGTTCATGTCCGATACACGAGGGTAAGCGCGTGTTGCCTGTGGGATCTGCTGTAGATACATTGGTGTTCCTGCAGACCCTTGTTGCAAAATCATGCCTTGGGCCCCATGTCTGTAGACTTCTGTATTCCTCCCTACTGGGTGGAAGCTGTTGCTCCATGAAGGGTAAGCAGTGGTGACTGCAGGAGCACTGCAGGTCGGTGGAGGGTTCACAGCAGAGGAATTTAAAAACTGATCTGTAAGGAAGAAAGGTAAAAGTGAAGGGCCAGAAAAGCACAATCAAGGCACATTTCTTTAACACACGGGGACTCAACTCCAGTCATCAAACCCCCCACAATAGGTCAACTTTTCAGGATATTCCAGCTTTAGCACAGGTGGCCCAATCACTCAATCAGCCTCTGATTGAGTCACCTGTGCTGAAGCAGGGACTGATTGAGCGAGCTGTGCTGAAGCAGGGACGGATTGAGCCACCTCTGCTGAAGCTGGGATATCCTGAAAGCCTGACTTTGGGGGGTTAGGACTGCTTTAACAGACCTGCTAAAAGATATTCTTGATATCAAATACATATGAAATACATAGAGATGCTCACTTGGCTTGGTATTTTTATTTTGCCTTTAAAATATTTGGGGTTTTGGTTCTGGTTTTGAATAAAGTTTTTGGTGGTCTTTGTTTTGTTATGAATAGCAAGCACTAACAGGGATAATGGCTTGCTGGGAAAACACATTTATTTGATTATCAATGTTACATACCACTACTCTGATCAATAGTGGTCAGAAGTTTCAATATTTAAATACATTTTTAAGCAAGCTCCATGATTGCCTTCTATAGCATTGCTATGTATTGAAACACCAGAGCACCCGTACATTTTAGCTCAATATATGGGGTTTAATCTATAAATATATATATAGATATATATTTATACATATACATATACATATATGATGTGTTGGGATGTAACACAGACAGAAAACTATTTCTAGGTAGTTTTCAACACAAAGTGGCAACTGGCATATAAAACTTGTGCAGTCCATCACCTGCTTTCATGTCCACCTATGAACACAATGACAAATATAGATGTACCATAGCTTTCGGAACTGGATCTTTAAAAATAAAAATAAAAACATAAAAATTGCCTGTTCCTACTGTAGTATTTTGTGGTAATATTATGGTGTGGTATTCTGAGACGTCTGGTATATTGAGGTATCTGGAGGAGCACTCAGGTCAGCTATATCTGTAAATCAAGTGGCAGATTCTGCCCTCGTTTTGTGGCTTTGTCTTTTTTGGGGCCTTTGTATTACTGTAGAGTAGTGGTTTCCAACCTTTTTTTTGTTAAGGAACCATATGTGAAATTCTGAGGGACCCCAACCCTCTCTAACAACGAGTCTAAGATGAGATGCATTGTAATATACCCCAACCCTATCTAATAGTGCGTCTGAGATCAGATGAAGTGTGAGGAACCCCAATCCTCTCTAATAGCGCTTCTGAGATCAGATGCATTGTAAGGAGCCCCAACCCGCTCTAATAGCGCGTCTGAGATCAGATGCATTGTAAGGAACCCCAACCCTCTCCAATAGCGCGTTTGAGATAAGATGCATTGTACTGTAAATTCTTCTGTATTAAGTACAATTTTAAAATGACCTAAAAATTACAGCGAACCCTTTAGGGATGCCCGGGGAATCCTAGGGTTCCTAGGATCCGTGGTTGAAAAACACTGCTGTAGACAATAATTTAAGGATATGGCTGAAAGTAGTCGAACATTACACCCCACGGTGTAGAATTGGTCCAATAGTTATTGACCTAAACTTAGGGCAAGGAAAAAGCATGCCTTATACATAACTAATCCTACTGTATACACTAAGGTTCCTGTGTCTTTTTTTACTATCCCATAGATCCCATAGACGTTTGCCGCTTTGACATTTATGTATACAGTACATGTGTTCTTTTCTATACATTACTGTTCAAATCATTTAAGATTTTGAATTACAAGCCAGATATAAAAGTAAATACAATAAAACAAATATGTGTGTATGTATCTATAATAAATCAGTTTTGACATTTATAAAAAAAAATATTATCCAATTAAGGCCAGGTACCTAACCCCCCTGGGTGTTGTCTACCTCCGTCCCTCCCCCCCGCCCCCCACCCCATCCGTCTTCTTTCTCCCATCCATTGATAGGAGTCATGTTATCTGTTCTGTACCCCATAAAACATTGTGAAAGTAAACAGTTCAGAAATATAGATATTATCCATTTCTTTTTGGGTATGTAAAGGTCACGTTGCTTCCTACCTGCCATGATACAGAGTTAAGGTGGAGATAATTAGTCTCTCTGTACAGCGCCACTCTTTTCCTATCTCTGAGATGTCCACAAAACTAACGGTTTCCTTCGGGAACTAATTCAAGTCACGCACAAACAAGTTTACATTTGTGTATTTATCTCAGTCTCTAAGGCCATTCCATGATGTCATTACAGAACACTGCTGCTGGCATCTCCTAGGAGGCTCAATGATACTGTCTCGTGATGTCATAATAGAGAAATCAGCTACTGTTGACATTTAATTTCAAGTGGTTGAGAAGTGGTTAACTTGAGTAGCAGTCATAAAAATCACAGCTACTGTGATACATTGTATTACATACATTGGGTGACACAAGTACACATATGGACAGTGCCACTGACAGCAGTGGGATCAACATACTGTATCACTGGGTTCAAATGCATTGACTTCATGGCAAGATAAAGTATCACAGATTATAATGAGATGTATCACAGTCTGCGTCTCTGCCCCAGCATGCACCTTGGGGAGAGTCAGTAGGAGGAGTTGGGGAGGAGTTACATGGCACACAGATTATAATGAGATGTATCACAGTCTGCGTCTCTGCCCCAATTTGCACCTTGGGGAGAGTGAGTAGGATGAGTTGGGGGCAGTTACATGGTGCACAGATTAAAATGAGATGCGTCACAAGTTGCATTTCTCTTATACTTTTTTTTAACCTTTTATTTGCCCAAAACAATCCTCCATATCTGAAGTGCCATAAGTCTAACATACCGCGTCAGAAGTAAGAAACTGTTCTTACAGTATATATGCTGCGGCTCTGCTCCAAAAAATAGAGCCATGCGTCTAAACACAACTACTCTATGTTGCTGCATAGACCTTTTATGTCTAATTCCAGCACTGGGGAAGTGTTCAACTCCATTCAAGGGCAGTCTAAACTAAACTACTACTTTGGTACAGCACTGCACTTTGCTTTAATGCTTCAGACATACACATTATGGGCTTTGAATGGGTCCCCCTGCTTATTTGTGGGGGGATAGAGATGAGTCTTTTACAATGAGAGTGCTACTGGATCTATGTTCTATATACAGTGACACCTCGCAGCCTTAATTACAATTTATTTTGGGATGTTTTTTGTCAGTACACTAAAACCTCCTCTTGGATAGACACAGGGGGATATTCTAGTAGCTGGGAGTTGTGCAAAAGCGTGCAGAAAGAGCCTTATCCGATTGGATTTCTAGAACAGCGGTGCGCAAACTGGGGGGCGTGACCCCCACGCGGGGCGCAAGACTGCCGTCTGGGGGGCGTGGGGTTTACAGAGGCCCCGCGCGCTTCCCGAAGGCACTTAAATTAAGTGCCGGGGGAGCTGCAGGGCCTCTGTAAACCTTCACTTACCTAGGCTCCGGCGGCTTCCTTCCTGCGTCGCCATGGCAACGCGGCATCAAAATGACGCTGTGAGGTCATGTGACGTCACGTTACTAGGGCAACGTGACGTCATGACGCCGGAGCGCAGGTGAATGGGGGTTATGCTTTAGATATTGTGAAGCGGGGGCATCCAGACACTGATTAAGGGGTGCAGGAAACTAGTCATTCACACCTGGCTTTTATTTCTAGATCGACATTTACACAGACACACACACACACACACACACGTAACAAGGGCTAATTGTAGTATAATGTAATACAATAAATATATTTGTCATTTAAATGGATTTTTTTCATATGTTTTATTTTAAAGCGGGGTTGGGGGCGGGGTTGGGGGCGGGACTAGGTGACCCCCGGTACTGAGGTGGGAAAGTAGAAACTGCGCACCCACAGCAGTGGAGGCACGTCTGGATTGTCAGCGTAGCCGGGTCGGAGTTGGAGAGAGAGGGTAGTCCAGATACTTGCCGCGGTCATGGGGAGGAGCCAGTATACAGAGAGCGTCCAAGAGTCTAGCCGTGTCGGTACACATGAGGTCAAACTGAAAGCAAGAGAGGCAAGGCGCAAGGCAAGGCAGGAATGTAGGAACACAAGGCTACTATGGTCTATGCTCAGCAATGTGTAACTGAGCAAGCAGAGATTAAATAGGAGGACTGGAGCAATGAAAGTGAGAGGCGGAATGGAGGTGTGGCCCCGCGGGAGCTGTGATTGGACGCAGAGCGCAGGAGACAGGTGGGCATTGTTACGGGTGTTGTGTCGCAGCTGGGGAGTGGTGCACGATCGTCCCGTGAGCGCGCCGCGCGTGAGTGACACGTGACACGAACGGGGGGTGGGACCAAGCTCCATAGAGATGTTTGAAAACCTCTGTGTGCGCGCGCTTTTGTTGCCGGTCATTTGATTAGATGAGTTATTAAAAGCAAATTGTGTAGTTACTGTACACTCTCTCCAGTTCATTTATTTTTTCGTTCCGGTTGTGCATCGCACATTTTTCACTTTGTACTATCTCCCTAGCGAACAACACACCAAAAGGTGCCCTGCAGCAACCCACAGGAGCAGGATTGAACTGATGCACCCTTTGGTTTCATAATCTCCTTTGGTGTCATCCAAAATGGCCTGGCGAAGAGTTTTTCCGTAGAGTCGCTTGTAATGAACTTTGTTATTATTGAGGATAGAGTCTATGATATTGGCCGACTAGCAAGTCTACAGTTATTGATTTAAAAAGTTAACTAGGTGCCATTCCATGTGAACATTTACAGCTGATTTGTGATAGCTCAATAACAGAGCAGAACCAGCTAGGCGCCATCTTTTCTACATGTATATACTGTAAACCCCTAGACTGATCATTTACACCATTTATAAGTGGAGTTGGTAAGGATACCTCTCTATTTATGAGACAAAGGCTTGGACATTACTGTAGTGTTTTTGATTTAAACAAACAGGGCCCAAAATCTACTGTTGGGATTGTTTTTTGGAGCCCCAGATTTGGTCTTTGGACTTGTTTTTGTCATAGTTTATAGACTGCTTGTTCACTGGATTGATTGTACTTAATATGTCATACCAAAATATTACACAACATATGAATTTATAGTCACAAATACATTTTGCGAGAGTGTACGCAACAGCTCTACTCTGGGGGCCATGATGTTCACTTTTAAATGTCACATCTTCTTTAATATACACTAATGCAACATAGAGCGCTCCCAGGTGGTATCGAATTGGTCTAACTGCATCAATACGAGGCTCCCAACATGTTTCACAGACTCTCTTTAGTGTTAAATTGGGTAAGGATTTTAAAAGAATGATTTATCTGTTGGTGGACCTGGGGAAGAAATTATACAACGGTTGAATTAAGCCCAAAAATTAAATGGCACCTATATTGGGTTTGGCAGTGTTGTTAACCACTAGGTTCAAATAATGAGAACTACATGGTACATAAAACGCACGTGGGTTCATGTTCAACATGTCTTTGAACTCCATTATGCTTTCCCCGCATATTTGCAGCATTGTCATAGCTTTGGCCCTGCATATTTTCTACATTTATATTGAGATCCAATAGTTCCTTTATTATCCAATCACTTCAGATGATGTCATTTCTGCCAAAAAATAAAATGGAAGCCATCACATGGTACATCCACCAATTAGATTGGTGGATATATCATTTGTCAGTCAAATGTGATGTCACAGGCCTTATATAAGGTCTGTCATGTCTTATTTGACCCTAAGAAGCCGTCTGATCAACATCTCCCGGACCTGTGAAGAAGAAAAAACTACTCACCCGGGCCCACTCTTCCAGCAACTGAGGATCATGGACCCACCCTCCCCATGGCTTTCTTTCACCCCCCCTCCCCATGTCTCTTTCATCCCCCCATGTCTCTCTATCGCCTCCCTCCCCATGTCTCTTTCACCCCTCTCCCCATGTCTCTTTTTCACGCCCCACCCCATGGCTCTCTTTCACCCCCCTCTCTATGTCTCTTGCACCCCCTCCCCGTGTTTCTCTATCATCCCCCCCCTCCAAATGTCTCTCTATCACCCCCCCTCTAAATGTCTCTCGATCACCTCCCCATGTCTCTTTCACCCTCCCCTCCCAATGTCTCTTCACCCCTGCTCCCATGTCTCTTCACCCCTGCTCCCCATGTCTCTTTACCCCTGTTCCCATGTCTCTTCACCGCCGCTCCCCATGACTCTTTCACCCACTCCCCATGTCTCTTTCACCCACTCCCCATGTCTCTTTCACCCCTCCCCATGTCTCTCTTTTAAACCCATTCCCATGTCTCTATATCACCCCCTACCTATGTCTCTCTTTCACCCTCCTCCCCTCGCCATGTCTCTTTCACCCCCCTCCCCTCACCATGTCTCTCCTTCACCCCCCTCCCCTCGCCATGACTCTCACCCCTCCACCTTCCTTCCACATGTCATAAACTCACACACACACTCACACTTAACAATTCTTGGTATATCTATAGAGGGTATTACTGTGCATCTGTATTATTTTTTAGTATAATGCTACTAGTAGTAGTACTTTTTTTTAAACAACTCTGAATTAAAATTTTAATGTATCATAATGTAACAATCATTTTTTGTTTCTATAGCAACCATTTACAAAGTCACATCCCCTTCCTATTTTGAAACAGGCTCTGGCAACCCCCCCCCCCCTTTTTTTGAACACTGCCCTCTCCCTAGCTGTGCAAAACTCAATTGTATCCAGTGACTGCCTGGTCACATGATCACCCCAGAGAACTTTGCATTTTTGGTCCTCTTCTGCTGCACTGGCAACCATTTAGTCAACCGCCGAGCCGAATCTTCACCGATCAATCGCAACTTAGCTAATTACTTATCAATGTGTGGATTGTATTGATGCACATATCAAAGGGATTTTTTTTTTTTAAACGACAGCTTGGACTGCTGCTTTAAAGGTGGGCAGAGTAAGTTTGGAAACGGGGAGGAGTCACAGACCTCCAAACAATTTAAATCTGCGCACACAAACCCATGTAAACTCAACCCCAGACCCACCTCACCATATATATTTGTCTTAAGGAGTGCTACTGGGTATGTGACATTGTACAGTATAAACACAAGGAAGAGAAGCCCAATGCAACATGATCCTCCGCCGACTTAAATTTAACATGTCAAAAACAGAACTCCTTATATTTCATGCCAAACCTGGCCCTACTACCACCTTCCACATTACTGTTGGAAGAACTACTATACATGCAGTAGCCCAAGCACGCTGCCCTGGGGGTCACAGACTCCTCTCTCACATTCAAAAGGTAGCTAAACCTGTCGTTTTTTCTTCCGCAAGATACGCCCTTCCACTGTTGCTCGACAGCTAAAACTCTGACACAGACCCTCATTCTCTACCATCTCAAATACTGGAACCTTCTGCTGTCCGGTCTTACTGCCTCTCACCTGTCTCCCCTACAATCTATCCTAAACGCTGCTGCCAGAATCACTCTACTCTTTCCTAAATCTGTCTCAGCGTCTCCCCTGCTGAAATCCCTCTCCTGGCTTCCTATCAAATCCCGTATCTCACACTCAATTCTCCTCCTCACTTTTAAAGCTTTACACTCTTCTGCCCCTCCTTACAGCTCAGCTCTAATTTCTCGCTATGCACCATCCCGACTCTTGCGATCCGCCCAATGATGTCTTCTATCTACCCCTTTTGTATCTAAAGCCCTCTCTCGCCTTAAACCTTTCTCACTGACTGCCCTCACCTCTGGAGTGCCCTTCCCATCAATACCCGACTAGCACCTTCTCTATCCACCTTTAAGACCCACATTCTAACACATCTGCTTAAAGAAGCATGTGAGTAGCTCCGAGGCTGATACTATAGACCGCATACAAAAAGCTTGGCCCATTGCAGACGCACTTACCAGAACGCCGTCCTACTGTCTCTGTATGTTCTACCTACCAATTAGATTGTAAGCTCTTCAGAGCAGGGACTCCTTTTCCTAAATGTTACTTTTATGTCTGAAGCACTTATTCCCATGATCTGTTATTTGTATTATTTATATGATTGTCACGTGTATTACTGCGGTGAAGCGCTTTCTACATAAATGGCGCTATATAAATAAAGACATACAGTACATACATATATACAACATACAACATGACAAAGCATATAGTTAAATATTTATCTGTTTCTCTCTCATAAGTGGGGTCCGACTTACTTATCTCTCTCTCTCTCTCTCTCTCTCTCTCTCTCTCTCTCTCTCTCTCTCTCTCTCTCTCTCTCTCTCTCGTATCATCAAGAGGGTAATCTAAAGTTAATTTGCAGAATTTCAATAACCCTTGGCATTTGTAAATAGTTTCTTTAGTAAATAAAGAGTTCAATTGAAAATAGATACATTTTATTGAAGAGTTTTAAATATATTCTTAGTAAAATATGTTACAAACTGACTTATAAATATAAATCTTATTTACAGATAGTCACAGAGCTTGGCATCAGTTACAGATTAGTCAGGGTTTTTTTTTGTTTTTTTAGGGCTTAAGTATCTCATGGGGGAAATAAGTCTGGATGGTGGGTATCCGTAACGTTTAGAGATGTTATGATCCTTCTGCCTCTGAACAAAGCACTGTAACCTCCCCTTGGAGGTATGTTGACAGGCTTACTCCCTCTCCAGTTGTGATTTCCTTTTCATAGCCTCTCTCTCCTCTCTCTGTTCTGGTGGAATAGGTATGGAAACCTCAAGCTCTTGGAGAGGCTGTTGACAGAAGGATGGAGTGAAGTTGTCCACTCTGCTGGGTACATTGATAGGAAGCTGCAGGTTAGAAAGCTGGTGCTTCTGGTTGAAAGGAGCTTGAATGGGGATAGTGGTTTGGCTGACCTTTTTAATGCATGTCACTGCAGCTTTCCGTTCTATGGATATCACTGGGAAGTGTTTGGGATTCTCTATAACTGAAGCTTTGTTTTCCCCACGTTGTTTGATTTCACTGGTTTTAATGCCAGGAACTGGAATGGGGATAGTGGTTTGGCTGACCTTTTCAATGCATCTTACTGCAGCTTCCTGTTCTATGGATATCACTGGGAAGTGTTTGGGATTCTCTATAACTGAAGCTTTGTTTTCCCCATGTTGTTTGATTTCACTGGTTTTAATGTCAGGTCTTGTGTACTCATGTATTTTAAATAGCCTAGGCCTGGCATTAATACCGACACCTTTAATTCCAGAAATACTGTCCTGTTTTTTGGCCATGAACCTTTTAATCGCATCAGTAAGAGACCACTGAACATGAGAAGCAGAAGTCTGGCTTTGGCGTCCTTGCATTGGTCCAAGCTTATTTCCAAGTGTAATGGATTCTGCGGGTGCCCCTGGACCTGTGGGACCTGCTTTTTTACCCAATGGGTGAAATACTTGAACAGAGTTAATCATTTGGAGGCTGAGGTTGCTGTTATGGGCTTTCACCTTTCCTTGTTCAGAAGGTTCCAATGACTTCTTGCCCTTCCCAAGAACTTCTGAATTCACTCCAGGCTGATTAGCACTTTTTCTTTTGAGAGCTTTGGGGTTATTATCAGTACCACAAGCCAGCGCTTGCTCAAAACTGAAAACGCTGGTCTGGTTCTTTGTTTTCTTCACTAGCTGCTTAATATTGCTGTTCTGTTTACGTTTGATCCCCATCTCTTGAGGTGTCTTCCGCTCAGGACTATGAGTAACTGCAGGAGACTTTGCATCTTTACATTTGATCCCCATCTCCTGAGGTGTCTTCCGCTCAGGACTATGAGTAACAGCAGGTGTTTTTGCATATTTACGTTTGATCCCCATCTCCTGAGGTGTCTTCCGCTCAGGACTATGAGTAACTGCAGGAGTTTTTGCATATTTACGTTTGATCCCCATCTCCTGAGGTGTCTTCCGCTCAGGACTATGAGTAACTGCAGGAGTCTTTGCATCTTTACGTTTGATCCCTATCTCCTGAGTTTTCTTCAGTTTAGGATTAATATGAGTAACAGCAGGTGTCTTTGCATCCATTGTACCTTCACGGCTTTGCTGCATCTTTTCAGATACCTTATTGGAAATGTGGGCACCTGAGAGACAAACACGTTTCATCTTTTTTAACAGAACAGCCTCGTCACCAGATTGTGGGCCATGGGGTGACTTCCCTGGTATAGGAGCAGAAGAATGATTTACTGGCTTTGACATTGGTTTTACCTTCTTTTGCAGTGCAGTTTGAGGGACTTGATCCTTTGCAGCTGAATAAAGGATCTTTTTCTTCTTTGTTTCCACTTTGGAGCACTTTGGTACCCCCTCAGACTTTGACGGACACTCAGTCTTCACTGAACTCAGCATGTTATTACGAACCTTCTGAGCAATATGTGAGGGGGCCTTCACCTCTGAAGATCTCTTCGCCATATCTTTTAACCCACCCCTTTTCCACACTGGCACATATAACTCTTTGTTGCTTTGCACATCAATATGTAACTTTGAGAGGTGGCTCAGCTTCCGAGCTGGTTGAGTTGGGTACATTAGAGTTGGTTCACTTTTTTCATTAGCAGCAAGCTGAACTGCTCCTTGTGTAATTAAACTGGCCTGGGAAATATGTTGGGCTCCAAGCGAGGTCTGACACACTGTAACAAAATCAAAAAGGAGAAATAATCAATTATCATAAATACCAACACATTGTACATAATAACACAAAGGAAGAAAAGCAAACACATGCTTAATCCCTTCAGTATTGGCGAGGACTACATACTGTAGAGTTCTATATATTTGTAACACTACAGTGGCGAATGACCGTAATTAAAGATCTTTATAACAGGTAATGGTATCGGTCAAGGAGAAGATTTTGAACAATGATTAGTAAAGATTCTCCATATCTCACCTTGTAAGGTCTGCATTCCTCTAAGGGGTATGAATGGTGGCTGCTGAAGTTGTGCATACTGGGTGGCCATTATACAAGGCCCTATTGTAGCACGTCTTTCCAAATGTGTGTTGGGACGGAAAGTAACAGGCTGCGTTGTGGCTTCTCCCCTAACCTGTCCTGCAAATCCTGTGTATCCTCCTGTAGCAGTGTGGTAGAATCCTCCGTTCATGTCCGATACACGAGGGTAAGCGCGTGTTGCCTGTGGGATCTGCTGTAGATACATTGGTGTTCCTGCAGACCCTTGTTGCAAAATCATGCCTTGGGCCCCATGTCTGTAGACTTCTGTATTCCTCCCTACTGGGTGGAAGCTGTTGCTCCATGAAGGGTAAGCAGTGGTGACTGCAGGAGCACTGCAGGTCGGTGGAGGGTTCACAGCAGAGGAATTTAAAAACTGATCTGTAAGGAAGAAAGGTAAAAGTGAAGGGCCAGAAAAGCACAATCAAGGCACATTTCTTTAACACACGGGGACTCAACTCCAGTCATCAAACCCCCCACAATAGGTCAACTTTTCAGGATATTCCAGCTTTAGCACAGGTGGCCCAATCACTCAATCAGCCTCTGATTGAGTCACCTGTGCTGAAGCAGGGACTGATTGAGCGAGCTGTGCTGAAGCAGGGACGGATTGAGCCACCTCCGCTGAAGCTGGGATATCCTGAAAGCCTGACTTTGGGGGGTTAGGACTGCTTTAACAGACCTGCTAAAAGATATTCTTGATATCAAATACATATGAAATACATAGAGATGCTCACTTGGCTTGGTATTTTTATTTTGCCTTTAAAATATTTGGGGTTTTGGTTCTGGTTTTGAATAAAGTTTTTGGTGGTCTTTGTTTTGTTATGAATAGCAAGCACTAACAGGGATAATGGCTTGCTGGGAAAACACATTTATTTGATTATCAATGTTACATACCACTACTCTGATCAATAGTGGTCAGAAGTTTCAATATTTAAATACATTTTTAAGCAAGCTCCATGATTGCCTTCTATAGCATTGCTATGTATTGAAACACCAGAGCACCCGTACATTTTAGCTCAATATATGGGGTTTAATCTATAAATATATATATAGATATATATTTATACATATACATATACATATATGATGTGTTGGGATGTAACACAGACAGAAAACTATTTCTAGGTAGTTTTCAACACAAAGTGGCAACTGGCATATAAAACTTGTGCAGTCCATCACCTGCTTTCATGTCCACCTATGAACACAATGACAAATATAGATGTACCATAGCTTTCGGAACTGGATCTTTAAAAATAAAAATAAAAACATAAAAATTGCCTGTTCCTACTGTAGTATTTTGTGGTAATATTATGGTGTGGTATTCTGAGACGTCTGGTATATTGAGGTATCTGGAGGAGCACTCAGGTCAGCTATATCTGTAAATCAAGTGGCAGATTCTGCCCTCGTTTTGTGGCTTTGTCTTTTTTGGGGCCTTTGTATTACTGTAGAGTAGTGGTTTCCAACCTTTTTTTGGTTAAGGAACCATATGTGAAATTCTGAGGGACCCCAACCCTCTCTAACAACGAGTCTAAGATGAGATGCATTGTAATATACCCCAACCCTATCTAATAGTGCGTCTGAGATCAGATGAAGTGTGAGGAACCCCAATCCTCTCTAATAGCGCTTCTGAGATCAGATGCATTGTAAGGAGCCCCAACCCTCTCTAATAGCGCGTCTGAGATCAGATGCATTGTAAGGAACCCCAACCCTCTCCAATAGCGCGTTTGAGATAAGATGCATTGTACTGTAAATTCTTCTGTATTAAGTACAATTTTAAAATGACCTAAAAATTACAGCGAACCCTTTAGGGATGCCCGGGGAATCCTAGGGTTCCTAGGATCCGTGGTTGAAAAACACTGCTGTAGACAATAATTTAAGGATATGGCTGAAAGTAGTCGAACATTACACCCCACGGTGTAGAATTGGTCCAATAGTTATTGACCTAAACTTAGGGCAAGGAAAAAGCATGCCTTATACATAACTAATCCTACTGTATACACTAAGGTTCCTGTGTCTTTTTTTACTATCCCATAGATCCCATAGACGTTTGCCGCTTTGACATTTATGTATACAGTACATGTGTTCTTTTCTATACATTACTGTTCAAATCATTTAAGATTTTGAATTACAAGCCAGATATAAAAGTAAATACAATAAAACAAATATGTGTGTATGTATCTATAATAAATCAGTTTTGACATTTATAAAAAAAAATATTATCCAATTAAGGCCAGGTACCTAACCCCCCTGGGTGTTGTCTACCTCCGTCCCTCCCCCCCGCCCCCCACCCCATCCGTCTTCTTTCTCCCATCCATTGATAGGAGTCATGTTATCTGTTCTGTACCCCATAAAACATTGTGAAAGTAAACAGTTCAGAAATATAGATATTATCCATTTCTTTTTGGGTATGTAAAGGTCACGTTGCTTCCTACCTGCCATGATACAGAGTTAAGGTGGAGATAATTAGTCTCTCTGTACAGCGCCACTCTTTTCCTATCTCTGAGATGTCCACAAAACTAACGGTTTCCTTCGGGAACTAATTCAAGTCACGCACAAACAAGTTTACATTTGTGTATTTATCTCAGTCTCTAAGGCCATTCCATGATGTCATTACAGAACACTGCTGCTGGCATCTCCTAGGAGGCTCAATGATACTGTCTCGTGATGTCATAATAGAGAAATCAGCTACTGTTGACATTTAATTTCAAGTGGTTGAGAAGTGGTTAACTTGAGTAGCAGTCATAAAAATCACAGCTACTGTGATACATTGTATTACATACATTGGGTGACACAAGTACACATATGGACAGTGCCACTGACAGCAGTGGGATCAACATACTGTATCACTGGGTTCAAATGCATTGACTTCATGGCAAGATAAAGTATCACAGATTATAATGAGATGTATCACAGTCTGCGTCTCTGCCTCAGCATGCACCTTGGGGAGAGTCAGTAGGAGGAGTTGGGGAGGAGTTACATGGCACACAGATTATAATGAGATGTATCACAGTCTGCGTCTCTGCCCCAGCTTGCACCTTGGGGAGAGTCAGTAGAAGGAGTTGGGGGGAGTTACATGGTGCACAGATTATAATCAGATGTATCACATTCTGCGTCTCTGCCCCAATTTGCACCTTGGGGAGAGTGAGTAGGATGAGTTGGGGGCAGTTACATGGTGCACAGATTAAAATGAGATGCGTCACAAGTTGCATTTCTCTGATACTTTTTTTTAACCTTTTATTTGCCCAAAACAATCCTCCATATCTGAAGTGCCATAAGTCTAACATACCGCGTCAGAAGTAAGAAACTGTTCTTACAGTATATATGCTGCGGCTCTGCTCCAAAAAATAGAGCCATGCGTCTAAACACAACTACTCTATGTTGCTGCATAGACCTTTTATGTCTAATTCCAGCACTGGGGAAGTGTTCAACTCCATTCAAGGGCAGTCTAAACTAAACTACTACTTTGGTACAGCACTGCACTTTGCTTTAATGCTTCAGACATACACATTATGGGCTTTGAATGGGTCCCCCTGCTTATTTGTGGGGGGATAGAGATGAGTCTTTTACAATGAGAGTGCTACTGGATCTATGTTCTATATACAGTGACACCTCGCAGCCTTAATTACAATTTATTTTGGGATGTTTTTTGTCAGTACACTAAAACCTCCTCTTGGATAGACACAGGGGGATATTCTAGTAGCTGGGAGTTGTGCAAAAGCGTGCAGAAAGAGCCTTATCCGATTGGATTTCTAGAACAGCGGTGCGCAAACTGGGGGGCGCGACCCCCACGCGGGGCGCAAGACTGCCGTCTGGGGGGCGTGGGGTTTACAGAGGCCCCGGGCGCTTCCCGAAGGCACTTAAATTAAGTGCCAGGGGAGCTGCAGGGCCTCTGTAAACCTTCACTTACCTAGGCTCCGGCGGCTTCCTTCCTGCGTCGCCGTGGCAACGCGGCATCAAAATGACGCTGTGAGGTCATGTGACGTCACGTTACTAGGGCAACGTGACGTCATGACGCCGGAGCGCAGGTGAATGGGGGTTCTGCTTTAGATATTGTGAAGCGGGGGCATCCAGACACTGATTAAGGGGTGCAGGAAACTAGTCATTCACACCTGGCTTTTATTTCTAGATCGACATTTACACAGACACACACACACACACACACGTAACAAGGGCTAATTGTAGTATAATGTAATACAATAAATATATTTGTCATTTAAATGGATTTTATTCATATGTTTTATTTTAAAGCGGGGTTGGGGGCGGGGTTGGGGGCGGGACTAGGGGCGGGGTTGGGGGCGGGACTAGGTGGCGAGTAGATTTTTTGGTTGGGCGAGTAGATTTTTGGGTGATTTGTCGAACACTGTATATATTTATATAGATATTAGTATGTACCATTGACTTTTATACACCAAGTGCAATCCATTTCTGTGCGCTAAACAGTATTTTGGGGCTGGGCGCAGATGGAGAAATTTGAACTTAGTACACGAGTGCAATTGAAGTTTGACATGCGCCGAAACCCTCCACCCCTCCCCCCGCTCAGTTTGCGATGCTTAGTATATTGGCCTCAGTAGGTCTCTCCCTTCCACTTCAAAGTAACGTATTGACAACCAAAGGGGACCTGCTACAGTAGTTTTTGGTGATTTCATCAGTCCCACTTGGCAAATAGTATATTGGAGATTCAAAAAAAGAGAAAGCGCTCGTTAAAGTAACACATTCTTTGATATTTTTAATCGAAAACAATGATATTCTTCCAGTGTATTAGTCAAGCACCTTACAGTTCACAAATACACACTAGAGAGGGTTGGGGTTCCTTACAATGCATTGATCAAATACATTGTAAGGAGCCCCAACCCTCTCAAACAGCGCGTCTGAAATCTGCATTGTAAGGAATCCCAACTTTCTCTAATAGCGCGTCTGAGATCAGATGCATTCAAAGGAGCCCCAACCCTCTCTAATAGCGCGTCTGAGATCAGATGCATTGTAAGGAACCCCAACCCTCTCTAATTGTGACCCTTGCACTCACCACGAACAAGGCGTACCCCCGGTACTGAGGTGGGAAAGTAGAAACTGCGCACCCACAGCAGTGGAGGCACGCCTGGATTGTCAGCGTAGCCGGGTCGGGGTTGGAGAGAGAGGGTAGTCCAGATACTTGCCGCGGTCATGGGGAGGAGCCAGTAACGGTAGATGTCCGTTGTGCCGAGGTCGAGGGTTGGAGCTGGTGGGTTAAAAGAATGTCCTATATCCGTGGTCAGGGATGGAGAGATGCAGGTAGTCGAGGGCAAGCTGGGGTCGTTATACAGAGAGCGTCCAAGAGTCTAGCCGGGTCGGTACACATGAGGTCAAACTGAAAGCAAGAGAGGCAAGGCGCAAGGCAAAGCAGGAATGTAGGAACACAAGGCTACTATGGTCTATGCTCAGCAATGTGTAACTGAGCAAGCAGAGATTAAATAGGAGGACTGGAGCAATGAAAGTGAGAGGCGGAACGGAGGTGTGGCCCCGCGGGAGCTGTGATTGGACGCAGAGCGCAGGAGACAGGTGGGCATTGTTACGGGTGTTGTGTCGCAGCTGGGGAGTGGTGCACGATCGTCCCGTGAGCGCGCCGCGCGTGAGTGACACGTGACACGAACGGGGGGTGGGACCAAGCTCCATAGAGATGTTTGAAAACCTCTGTGTGCGCGCGCTTTTGTTGCCGGTCATTTGATTAGATGAGTTATTAAAAGCAAATTGTGTAGTTACTGTACACTCTCTCCAGTTCATTTATTTTTTCGTTCCGGTTGTGCATCGCACATTTTTCACTTTGTACTATCTCCCTAGCGAACAACACACCAAAAGGTGTCCTGCAGCAACCCACAGGAGCAGGATTGAACTGATGCACCCTTTGGTTTCATAATCTCCTTTGGTGTCATCCAAAATGGCCTGGCGAAGAGTTTTTCCGTAGAGTCGCTTGTAATGAACTTTGTTATTATTGAGGATAGAGTCTATGATATTGGCCGACTAGCAAGTCTACAGTTATTGATTTAAAAAGTTAACTAGGTGCCATTCCATGTGAACATTTACAGCTGATTTGTGATAGCTCAATAACAGAGCAGAACCAGCTAGGCGCCATCTTTTCTACATGTATATACTGTAAACCCCTAGACTGATCATTTACACCATTTATAAGTGGAGTTGGTAAGGATACCTCTCTATTTATGAGACAAAGGCTTGGACATTACTGTAGTGTTTTTGATTTAAACAAACAGGGCCCAAAATCTACTGTTGGGATTGTTTTTTGGAGCCCCAGATTTGGTCTTTGGACTTGTTTTTGTCATAGTTTATAGACTGCTTGTTCACTGGATTGATTGTACTTAATATGTCATACCAAAATATTACACAACATATGAATTTATAGTCACAAATACATTTTGCGAGAGTGTACGCAACAGCTCTACTCTGGGGGCCATGATGTTCACTTTTAAATGTCACATCTTCTTTAATATACACTAATGCAACATAGAGCGCTCCCAGGTGGTATCGAATTGGTCTAACTGCATCAATACGAGGCTCCCAACATGTTTCACAGACTCTCTTTAGTGTTAAATTGGGTAAGGATTTTAAAAGAATGATCTATCTGTTGGTGGACCTGGGGAAGAAATTATACAACGGTTGAATTAAGCCCAAAAATTAAATGGCACCTATATTGGGTTTGGCAGTGTTGTTAACCACTAGGTTCAAATAATGAGAACTACATGGTACATAAAACGCACGTGGGTTCATGTTCAACATGTCTTTGAACTCCATTATGCTTTCCCCGCATATTTGCAGCATTGTCATAGCTTTGGCCCTGCATATTTTCTACATTTATATTGAGATCCAATAGTTCCTTTATTATCCAATCACTTAAGATGATGTCATTTCTGCCAAAAAATAAAATGGAAGCCATCACATGGTACATCCACCAATTAGATTGGTGGATATATCATTTGTCAGTCAAATGTGATGTCACAGGCCTTATATAAGGTCTGTCATGTCTTATTTGACCCTAAGAAGCCGTCTGATCAACATCTCCCGGACCTGTGAAGAAGAAAAAACTACTCACCCGGGCCCACTCTTCCAGCAACTGAGGATCATGGACCCACCCTCCCCATGGCTTTCTTTCACCCCCCCTCCCCATGTCTCTTTCATCCCCCCATGTCTCTCTATCGCCTCCCTCCCCATGTCTCTTTCACCCCTCTCCCCATGTCTCTTTTTCACGCCCCACCCCATGGCTCTCTTTCACCCCCCTCTCTATGTCTCTTGCACCCCCTCCCCGTGTTTCTCTATCATCCCCCCCCTCCAAATGTCTCTCTATCACCCCCCCTCTAAATGTCTCTCGATCACCTCCCCATGTCTCTTTCACCCTCCCCTCCCAATGTCTCTTCACCCCTGCTCCCATGTCTCTTCACCCCTGCTCCCCATGTCTCTTTACCCCTGTTCCCATGTCTCTTCACCGCCGCTCCCCATGACTCTTTCACCCACTCCCCATGTCTCTTTCACCCACTCCCCATGTCTCTTTCACTCCTCCCCATGTCTCTCTTTTAAACCCATTCCCATGTCTCTATATCACCCCCTACCTATGTCTCTCTTTCACCCTCCTCCCCTCGCCATGTCTCTTTCACCCCCCTCCCCTCACCATGTCTCTCCTTCACCCCCCTCCCCTCGCCATGACTCTCACCCCTCCACCTTCCTTCCACATGTCATAAACTCACACACACACTCATACTTAACAATTCTTGGTATATCTATAGAGGGTATTACTGTGCATCTGTATTATTTTTTAGTATAATGCTACTAGTAGTAGTACTTTTTTTTAAACAACTCTGAATTAAAATTTTAATGTATCATAATGTAACAATCATTTTTTGTTTCTATAGCAACCATTTACAAAGTCACATCCCCTTCCTATTTTGAAACAGGCTCTGGCAACCCCCCCCCCCCCTTTTTTTGAACACTGCCCTCTCCCTAGCTGTGCAAAACTCAATTGTATCCAGTGACTGCCTGGTCACATGATCACCCCAGAGAACTTTGCATTTTTGGTCCTCTTCTGCTGCACTGGCAACCATTTAGTCAACCCCCGAGCCGAATCTTCACCGATCAATCGCAACTTAGCTAATTACTTATCAATGTGTGGATTGTATTGATGCACATATCAAAGGGATTTTTTTTTTTTAAACGACAGCTTGGACTGCTGCTTTAAAGGTGGGCAGAGTAAGTTTGGAAACGGGGAGGAGTCACAGACCTCCAAACAATTTAAATCTGCGCACACAAACCCATGTAAACTCAACCCCAGACCCACCTCACCATATATATTTGTCTTAAGGAGTGCTACTGGGTATGTGACATTGTACAGTATAAACACAAGGAAGAGAAGCCCAATGCAACATGATCCTCCGCCGACTTAAATTTAACATGTCAAAAACAGAACTCCTTATATTTCATGCCAAACCTGGCCCTACTACCACCTTCCACATTACTGTTGGAAGAACTACTATACATGCAGTAGCCCAAGCACGCTGCCCTGGGGGTCACAGACTCCTCTCTCACATTCAAAAGGTAGCTAAACCTGTCGTTTTTTCTTCCGCAAGATACACCCTTCCACTGTTGCTCGACAGCTAAAACTCTGACACAGACCCTCATTCTCTACCATCTCAAATACTGGAACCTTCTGCTGTCCGGTCTTACTGCCTCTCACCTGTCTCCCCTACAATCTATCCTAAACGCTGCTGCCAGAATCACTCTACTCTTTCCTAAATCTGTCTCAGCGTCTCCCCTGCTGAAATCCCTCTCCTGGCTTCCTATCAAATCCCGTATCTCACACTCAATTCTCCTCCTCACTTTTAAAGCTTTACACTCTTCTGCCCCTCCTTACAGCTCAGCTCTAATTTCTCGCTATGCACCATCCCGACTCTTGCGATCCGCCCAATGATGTCTTCTATCTACCCCTTTTGTATCTAAAGCCCTCTCTCGCCTTAAACCTTTCTCACTGACTGCCCTCACCCCTGGAGTGCCCTTCCCATCAATACCCGACTAGCACCTTCTCTATCCACCTTTAAGACCCACATTCTAACACATCTGCTTAAAGAAGCATGTGAGTAGCTCCGAAGCTGATACTATAGACCGCATACAAAAAGCTTGGCCCATTGCAGACGCACTTACCAGAACGCCGTCCTACTGTCTCTGTATGTTCTACCTACCAATTAGATTGTAAGCTCTTCAGAGCAGGGACTCCTTTTCCTAAATGTTACTTTTATGTCTGAAGCACTTATTCCCATGATCTGTTATTTGTATTATTTATATGATTGTCACGTGTATTACTGCGGTGAAGCGCTTTCTACATAAATGGCGCTATATAAATAAAGACATACAGTACATACATACATACAACATACAACATGACAAAGCATATAGTTAAATATTTATCTCTTTCTCTCTCATAAGTGGGGTCCGACTTACTTATCTCTCTCTCTCTCTCTCTCTCTCTCTCTCTCTCTCTCTCTCTCTCTCTCTCTCTCTCTCTCTCTCTCTCTCTCTCTCGTATCATCAAGAGGGTAATCTAAAGTTAATTTGCAGAATTTCAATAACCCTTGGCATTTGTAAATAGTTTCTTTAGTAAATAAAGAGTTCAATTGAAAATAGATACATTTTATTGAAGAGTTTTAAATATATTCTTAGTAAAATATGTTACAAACTGACTTATAAATATAAATCTTATTTACAGATAGTCACAGAGCTTGGCATCAGTTACAGATTAGTCAGGGTTTTTTTTTGTTTTTTTAGGGCTTAAGTATCTCATGGGGGAAATAAGTCTGGATGGTGGGTATCCGTAACGTTTAGAGATGTTATGATCCTTCTGCCTCTGAACAAAGCACTGTAGCCTCCCCTTGGATGTATGTTGACAGGCTTACTCCCTCTCCAGTTGTGATTTCCTTTTCATAGCCTCTCTCTCCTCTCTCTGTTCTGGTGGAATAGGTATGGAAACCTCAAGCTCTTGGAGAGGCTGTTGACAGAAGGATGGAGTGAAGTTGTCCACTCTGCTGGGTACATTGATAGGAAGCTGCAGGTTAGAAAGCTGGTGCTTCTGGTTGAAAGGAGCTTGAATGGGGATAGTGGTTTGGCTGACCTTTTTAATGCATGTCACTGCAGCTTTCCGTTCTATGGATATCACTGGGAAGTGTTTGGGATTCTCTATAACTGAAGCTTTGTTTTCCCCACGTTGTTTGATTTCACTGGTTTTAATGCCAGGAGCTGGAATGGGGATAGTGGTTTGGCTCACCTTTTCAATGCATCTTACTGCAGCTTCCTGTTCTATGGATATCACTGGGAAGTGTTTGGGATTCTCTATAACTGAAGCTTTGTTTTCCCCATGTTGTTTGATTTCACTGGTTTTAATGTCAGGTCTTGTGTACTCATGTATTTTAAATAGCCTAGGCCTGGCATTAATACCGACACCTTTAATTCCAGAAATACTGTCCTGTTTTTTGGCCATGAACCTTTTAATCGCATCAGTAAGAGACCACTGAACATGAGAAGCAGAAGTCTGGCTTTGGCGTCCTTGCATTGGTCCAAGCTTATTTCCAAGTGTAATGGATTCTGCGGGTGCCCCTGGACCTGTGGGACCTGCTTTTTTACCCAATGGGTGAAATACTTGAACAGAGTTAATCATTTGGAGGCTGAGGTTGCTGTGATGGGCTTTCACCTTTCCTTGTTCAGAAGATTCCAATGACTTCTTGCCCTTCCCAAGAACTTCTGAATTCACTCCAGGCTGATTAGCACTTTTTCTTTTGAGAGCTTTGGGGTTATTATCAGTACCACAAGCCAGCGCTTGCTCAAAACTGAAAACGCTGGTCTGGTTCTTTGTTTTCTTCACTAGCTGCTTAATATTGCTGTTCTGTTTACGTTTGATCCCCATCTCTTGAGGTGTCTTCCGCTCAGGACTATGAGTAACTGCAGGAGACTTTGCATCTTTACATTTGATCCCCATCTCCTGAGGTGTCTTCCGCTCAGGACTATGAGTAACTGCAGGAGTTTTTGCATATTTACGTTTGATCCCCATCTCCTGAGGTGTCTTCCGCTCAGGACTATGAGTAACTGCAGGAGTCTTTGCATCTTTACGTTTGATCCCTATCTCCTGAGTTTTCTTCAGTTTAGGATTAATATGAGTAACAGCAGGTGTCTTTGCATCCATTGTACCTTCACGGCTTTGCTGCATCTTTTCAGATACCTTATTGGAAATGTGGGCACCTGAGAGACAAACACGTTTCATCTTTTTTAACAGAACAGCCTCGTCACCAGATTGTGGGCCATGGGGTGACTTCCCTGGTATAGGAGCAGAAGAATGATTTACTGGCTTTGACATTGGTTTTACCTTCTTTTGCAGTGCAGTTTGAGGGACTTGATCCTTTGCAGCTGAATAAAGGATCTTTTTCTTCTTTGTTTCCACTTTGGAGCACTTTGGTACCCCCTCAGACTTTGACGGACACTCAGTCTTCACTGAACTCAGCACGTTATTACGAACCTTCTGAGCAATATGTGAGGGGGCCTTCACCTCTGAAGATCTCTTCGCCATATCTTTTAACCCACCCCTTTTCCACACTGGCACATATAACTCTTTGTTGCTTTGCACATCAATATGTAACTTTGAGAGGTGGCTCAGCTTCCGAGCTGGTTGAGTTGGGTACATTAGAGGTGGTTCACTTTTTTCATTAGCAGCAAGCTGAACTGCTCCTTGTGTAATTAAACTGGCCTGGGAAATATGTTGGGCTCCAAGCGAGGTCTGACACACTGTAACAAAATCAAAAAGGAGAAATAATCAATTATCATAAATACCAACACATTGTACATAATAACACAAAGGAAGAAAAGCAAACACATGCTTAATCCCTTCAGTATTGGCGAGGACTACATACTGTAGAGTTCTATATATTTGTAACACTACAGTGGCGAATGACCGTAATTAAAGATCTTTATAACAGGTAATGGTATCGGTCAAGGAGAAGATTTTGAACAATGATTAGTAAAGATTCTCCATATCTCACCTTGTAAGGTCTGCATTCCTCTAAGGGGTATGAATGGTGGCTGCTGAAGTTGTGCATACTGGGTGGCCATTATACAAGGCCCTATTGTAGCACGTCTTTCCAAATGTGTGTTGGGACGGAAAGTAACAGGCTGCGTTGTGGCTTCTCCCCTAACCTGTCCTGCAAATCCTGTGTATCCTCCTGTAGCAGTGTGGTAGAATCCTCCGTTCATGTCCGATACACGAGGGTAAGCGCGTGTTGCCTGTGGGATCTGCTGTAGATACATTGGTGTTCCTGCAGACCCTTGTTGCAAAATCATGCCTTGGGCCCCATGTCTGTAGACTTCTGTATTCCTCCCTACTGGGTGGAAGCTGTTGCTCCATGAAGGGTAAGCAGTGGTGACTGCAGGAGCACTGCAGGTCGGTGGAGGGTTCACAGCAGAGGAATTTAAAAACTGATCTGTAAGGAAGAAAGGTAAAAGTGAAGGGCCAGAAAAGCACAATCAAGGCACATTTCTTTAACACACGGGGACTCAACTCCAGTCATCAAACCCCCCACAATAGGTCAACTTTTCAGGATATTCCAGCTTTAGCACAGGTGGCCCAATCACTCAATCAGCCTCTGATTGAGTCACCTGTGCTGAAGCAGGGACTGATTGAGCGAGCTGTGCTGAAGCAGGGACGGATTGAGCCACCTCTGCTGAAGCTGGGATATCCTGAAAGCCTGACTTTGGGGGGTTAGGACTGCTTTAACAGACCTGCTAAAAGATATTCTTGATATCAAATACATATGAAATACATAGAGATGCTCACTTGGCTTGGTATTTTTATTTTGCCTTTAAAATATTTGGGGTTTTGGTTCTGGTTTTGAATAAAGTTTTTGGTGGTCTTTGTTTTGTTATGAATAGCAAGCACTAACAGGGATAATGGCTTGCTGGGAAAACACATTTATTTGATTATCAATGTTACATACCACTACTCTGATCAATAGTGGTCAGAAGTTTCAATATTTAAATACATTTTTAAGCAAGCTCCATGATTGCCTTCTATAGCATTGCTATGTATTGAAACACCAGAGCACCCGTACATTTTAGCTCAATATATGGGGTTTAATCTATAAATATATATATAGATATATATTTATACATATACATATACATATATGATGTGTTGGGATGTAACACAGACAGAAAACTATTTCTAGGTAGTTTTCAACACAAAGTGGCAACTGGCATATAAAACTTGTGCAGTCCATCACCTGCTTTCATGTCCACCTATGAACACAATGACAAATATAGATGTACCATAGCTTTCGGAACTGGATCTTTAAAAATAAAAATAAAAACATAAAAATTGCCTGTTCCTACTGTAGTATTTTGTGGTAATATTATGGTGTGGTATTCTGAGACGTCTGGTATATTGAGGTATCTGGAGGAGCACTCAGGTCAGCTATATCTGTAAATCAAGTGGCAGATTCTGCCCTCGTTTTGTGGCTTTGTCTTTTTTGGGGCCTTTGTATTACTGTAGAGTAGTGGTTTCCAACCTTTTTTTTGTTAAGGAACCATATGTGAAATTCTGAGGGACCCCAACCCTCTCTAACAACGAGTCTAAGATGAGATGCATTGTAATATACCCCAACCCTATCTAATAGTGCGTCTGAGATCAGATGAAGTGTGAGGAACCCCAATCCTCTCTAATAGCGCTTCTGAGATCAGATGCATTGTAAGGAGCCCCAACCCGCTCTAATAGCGCGTCTGAGATCAGATGCATTGTAAGGAACCCCAACCCTCTCCAATAGCGCGTTTGAGATAAGATGCATTGTACTGTAAATTCTTCTGTATTAAGTACAATTTTAAAATGACCTAAAAATTACAGCGAACCCTTTAGGGATGCCCGGGGAATCCTAGGGTTCCTAGGATCCGTGGTTGAAAAACACTGCTGTAGACAATAATTTAAGGATATGGCTGAAAGTAGTCGAACATTACACCCCACGGTGTAGAATTGGTCCAATAGTTATTGACCTAAACTTAGGGCAAGGAAAAAGCATGCCTTATACATAACTAATCCTACTGTATACACTAAGGTTCCTGTGTCTTTTTTTACTATCCCATAGATCCCATAGACGTTTGCCGCTTTGACATTTATGTATACAGTACATGTGTTCTTTTCTATACATTACTGTTCAAATCATTTAAGATTTTGAATTACAAGCCAGATATAAAAGTAAATACAATAAAACAAATATGTGTGTATGTATCTATAATAAATCAGTTTTGACATTTATAAAAAAAAATATTATCCAATTAAGGCCAGGTACCTAACCCCCCTGGGTGTTGTCTACCTCCGTCCCTCCCCCCCGCCCCCCACCCCATCCGTCTTCTTTCTCCCATCCATTGATAGGAGTCATGTTATCTGTTCTGTACCCCATAAAACATTGTGAAAGTAAACAGTTCAGAAATATAGATATTATCCATTTCTTTTTGGGTATGTAAAGGTCACGTTGCTTCCTACCTGCCATGATACAGAGTTAAGGTGGAGATAATTAGTCTCTCTGTACAGCGCCACTCTTTTCCTATCTCTGAGATGTCCACAAAACTAACGGTTTCCTTCGGGAACTAATTCAAGTCACGCACAAACAAGTTTACATTTGTGTATTTATCTCAGTCTCTAAGGCCATTCCATGATGTCATTACAGAACACTGCTGCTGGCATCTCCTAGGAGGCTCAATGATACTGTCTCGTGATGTCATAATAGAGAAATCAGCTACTGTTGACATTTAATTTCAAGTGGTTGAGAAGTGGTTAACTTGAGTAGCAGTCATAAAAATCACAGCTACTGTGATACATTGTATTACATACATTGGGTGACACAAGTACACATATGGACAGTGCCACTGACAGCAGTGGGATCAACATACTGTATCACTGGGTTCAAATGCATTGACTTCATGGCAAGATAAAGTATCACAGATTATAATGAGATGTATCACAGTCTGCGTCTCTGCCCCAGCATGCACCTTGGGGAGAGTCAGTAGGAGGAGTTGGGGAGGAGTTACATGGCACACAGATTATAATGAGATGTATCACAGTCTGCGTCTCTGCCCCAGCTTGCACCTTGGGGAGAGTCAGTAGAAGGAGTTGGGGGGAGTTACATGGTGCACAGATTATAATCAGATGTATCACATTCTGCGTCTCTGCCCCAATTTGCACCTTGGGGAGAGTGAGTAGGATGAGTTGGGGGCAGTTACATGGTGCACAGATTAAAATGAGATGCGTCACAAGTTGCATTTCTCTGATACTTTTTTTTAACCTTTTATTTGCCCAAAACAATCCTCCATATCTGAAGTGCCATAAGTCTAACATACCGCGTCAGAAGTAAGAAACTGTTCTTACAGTATATATGCTGCGGCTCTGCTCCAAAAAATAGAGCCATGCGTCTAAACACAACTACTCTATGTTGCTGCATAGACCTTTTATGTCTAATTCCAGCACTGGGGAAGTGTTCAACTCCATTCAAGGGCAGTCTAAACTAAACTACTACTTTGGTACAGCACTGCACTTTGCTTTAATGCTTCAGACATACACATTATGGGCTTTGAATGGGTCCCCCTGCTTATTTGTGGGGGGATAGAGATGAGTCTTTTACAATGAGAGTGCTACTGGATCTATGTTCTATATACAGTGACACCTCGCAGCCTTAATTACAATTTATTTTGGGATGTTTTTTGTCAGTACACTAAAACCTCCTCTTGGATAGACACAGGGGGATATTCTAGTAGCTGGGAGTTGTGCAAAAGCGTGCAGAAAGAGCCTTATCCGATTGGATTTCTAGAACAGCGGTGCGCAAACTGGGGGGCGCGACCCCCACGCGGGGCGCAAGACTGCCGTCTGGGGGGCGTGGGGTTTACAGAGGCCCCGCGCGCTTCCCGAAGGCACTTAAATTAAGTGCCGGGGGAGCTGCAGGGCCTCTGTAAACCTTCACTTACCTAGGCTCCGGCGGCTTCCTTCCTGCGTCGCCGTGGCAACGCGGCATCAAAATGACGCTGTGAGGTCATGTGACGTCACGTTACTAGGGCAACGTGACGTCATGACGCCGGAGCGCAGGTGAATGGGGGTTCTGCTTTAGATATTGTGAAGCGGGGGCATCCAGACACTGATTAAGGGGTGCAGGAAACTAGTCATTCACACCTGGCTTTTATTTCTAGATCGACATTTACACAGACACACACACACACACACACGTAACAAGGGCTAATTGTAGTATAATGTAATACAATAAATATATTTGTCATTTAAATGGATTTTATTCATATGTTTTATTTTAAAGCGGGGTTGGGGGCGGGGTTGGGGGCGGGGTTGGGGGCGGGACTAGGTGGCGAGTAGATTTTTTGGTTGGGCGAGTAGATTTTTGGGTGATTTGTCGAACACTGTATATATTTATATAGATATTAGTATGTACCATTGACTTTTATACACCAAGTGCAATCCATTTCTGTGCGCTAAACAGTATTTTGGGGCTGGGCGCAGATGGAGAAATTTGAACTTAGTACACGAGTGCAATTGAAGTTTGACATGCGCCGAAACCCTCCACCCCTCCCCCCGCTCAGTTTGCGATGCTTAGTATATTGGCCTCAGTAGGTCTCTCCCTTCCACTTCAAAGTAACGTATTGACAACCAAAGGGGACCTGCTACAGTAGTTTTTGGTGATTTCATCAGTCCCACTTGGCAAATAGTATATTGGAGATTCAAAAAAAGAGAAAGCGCTCGTTAAAGTAACACATTCTTTGATATTTTTAATCGAAAACAATGATATTCTTCCAGTGTATTAGTCAAGCACCTTACAGTTCACAAATACACACTAGAGAGGGTTGGGGTTCCTTACAATGCATTGATCAAATACATTGTAAGGAGCCCCAACCCTCTCTAACAGCGCGTCTGAAATCTGCATTGTAAGGAATCCCAACTTTCTCTAATAGCGCGTCTGAGATCAGATGCATTCAAAGGAGCCCCAACCCTCTCTAATAGCGCGTCTGAGATCAGATGCATTGTAAGGAACCCCAACCCTCTCTAATTGTGACCCTTGCACTCACCACGAACAAGGCGTACCCCCGGTACTGAGGTGGGAAAGTAGAAACTGCGCACCCACAGCAGTGGAGGCACGCCTGGATTGTCAGCGTAGCCGGGTCGGGGTTGGAGAGAGAGGGTAGTCCAGATACTTGCCGCGGTCATGGGGAGGAGCCAGTAACGGTAGATGTCCGTTGTGCCGAGGTCGAGGGTTGGAGCTGGTGGGTTAAAAGAATGTCCTATATCCGTGGTCAGGGATGGAGAGATGCAGGTAGTCGAGGGCAAGCTGGGGTCGTTATACAGAGAGCGTCCAAGAGTCTAGCCGTGTCGGTACACATGAGGTCAAACTGAAAGCAAGAGAGGCAAGGCACAAGGCAAGGCAGGAATGTAGGAACACACGGCTACTATGGTCTATGCTCAGCAATGTGTGACTGAGCAAGCAGAGATTAAATAGGAGGACTGGAGCAATGAAAGTGAGAGGCGGAACGGAGGTGTGGCCCCGCGGGAGCTGTGATTGGACGCAGAGCGCAGGAGACAGGTGGGCATTGTTACGGGTGTTGTGTCGCAGCTGGGGAGTGGTGCACGATCGTCCCGTGAGCGCGCCGCGCGTGAGTGACACGTGACACGAACGGGGGGTGGGACCAAGCTCCATAGAGATGTTTGAAAACCTGTGTGCGCGCGCTTTTGTTGCCGGTCATTTGATTAGATGAGTTATTAAAAGCAAATTGTGTAGTTACTGTACACTCTCTCCAGTTCATTTATTTTTTCGTTCCGGTTGTGCATCGCACATTTTTCACTTTGTACTATCTCCCTAGCGAACAACACACCAAAAGGTGTCCTGCAGCAACCCACAGGAGCAGGATTGAACTGATGCACCCTTTGGTTTCATAATCTCCTTTGGTGTCATCCAAAATGGCCTGGCGAAGAGTTTTTCCGTAGAGTCGCTTGTAATGAACTTTGTTATTATTGAGGATAGAGTCTATGATATTGGCCGACTAGCAAGTCTACAGTTATTGATTTAAAAAGTTAACTAGGTGCCATTCCATGTGAACATTTACAGCTGATTTGTGATAGCTCAATAACAGAGCAGAACCAGCTAGGCGCCATCTTTTCTACATGTATATACTGTAAACCCCTAGACTGATCATTTACACCATTTATAAGTGGAGTTGGTAAGGATACCTCTCTATTTATGAGACAAAGGCTTGGACATTACTGTAGTGTTTTTGATTTAAACAAACAGGGCCCAAAATCTACTGTTGGGATTGTTTTTTGGAGCCCCAGATTTGGTCTTTGGACTTGTTTTTGTCATAGTTTATAGACTGCTTGTTCACTGGATTGATTGTACTTAATATGTCATACCAAAATATTACACAACATATGAATTTATAGTCACAAATACATTTTGCGAGAGTGTACGCAACAGCTCTACTCTGGGGGCCATGATGTTCACTTTTAAATGTCACATCTTCTTTAATATACACTAATGCAACATAGAGCGCTCCCAGGTGGTATCGAATTGGTCTAACTGCATCAATACGAGGCTCCCAACATGTTTCACAGACTCTCTTTAGTGTTAAATTGGGTAAGGATTTTAAAAGAATGATCTATCTGTTGGTGGACCTGGGGAAGAAATTATACAACGGTTGAATTAAGCCCAAAAATTAAATGGCACCTATATTGGGTTTGGCAGTGTTGTTAACCACTAGGTTCAAATAATGAGAACTACATGGTACATAAAACGCACGTGGGTTCATGTTCAACATGTCTTTGAACTCCATTATGCTTTCCCCGCATATTTGCAGCATTGTCATAGCTTTGGCCCTGCATATTTTCTACATTTATATTGAGATCCAATAGTTCCTTTATTATCCAATCACTTAAGATGATGTCATTTCTGCCAAAAAATAAAATGGAAGCCATCACATGGTACATCCACCAATTAGATTGGTGGATATATCATTTGTCAGTCAAATGTGATGTCACAGGCCTTATATAAGGTCTGTCATGTCTTATTTGACCCTAAGAAGCCGTCTGATCAACATCTCCCGGACCTGTGAAGAAGAAAAAACTACTCACCCGGGCCCACTCTTCCAGCAACTGAGGATCATGGACCCACCCTCCCCATGGCTTTCTTTCACCCCCCCTCCCCATGTCTCTTTCATCCCCCCATGTCTCTCTATCGCCTCCCTCCCCATGTCTCTTTCACCCCTCTCCCCATGTCTCTTTTTCACGCCCCACCCCATGGCTCTCTTTCACCCCCCTCTCTATGTCTCTTGCACCCCCTCCCCGTGTTTCTCTATCATCCCCCCCCTCCAAATGTCTCTCTATCACCCCCCCTCTAAATGTCTCTCGATCACCTCCCCATGTCTCTTTCACCCTCCCCTCCCAATGTCTCTTCACCCCTGCTCCCATGTCTCTTCACCCCTGCTCCCCATGTCTCTTTACCCCTGTTCCCATGTCTCTTCACCGCCGCTCCCCATGACTCTTTCACCCACTCCCCATGTCTCTTTCACCCACTCCCCATGTCTCTTTCACCCCTCCCCATGTCTCTCTTTTAAACCCATTCCCATGTCTCTATATCACCCCCTACCTATGTCTCTCTTTCACCCTCCTCCCCTCGCCATGTCTCTTTCACCCCCCTCCCCTCACCATGTCTCTCCTTCACCCCCCTCCCCTCGCCATGACTCTCACCCCTCCACCTTCCTTCCACATGTCATAAACTCACACACACACTCACACTTAACAATTCTTGGTATATCTATAGAGGGTATTACTGTGCATCTGTATTATTTTTTAGTATAATGCTACTAGTAGTAGTACTTTTTTTTAAACAACTCTGAATTAAAATTTTAATGTATCATAATGTAACAATCATTTTTTGTTTCTATAGCAACCATTTACAAAGTCACATCCCCTTCCTATTTTGAAACAGGCTCTGGCAACCCCCCCCCCCCCTTTTTTTGAACACTGCCCTCTCCCTAGCTGTGCAAAACTCAATTGTATCCAGTGACTGCCTGGTCACATGATCACCCCAGAGAACTTTGCATTTTTGGTCCTCTTCTGCTGCACTGGCAACCATTTAGTCAACCCCCGAGCCGAATCTTCACCGATCAATCGCAACTTAGCTAATTACTTATCAATGTGTGGATTGTATTGATGCACATATCAAAGGGATTTTTTTTTTTTAAACGACAGCTTGGACTGCTGCTTTAAAGGTGGGCAGAGTAAGTTTGGAAACGGGGAGGAGTCACAGACCTCCAAACAATTTAAATCTGCGCACACAAACCCATGTAAACTCAACCCCAGACCCACCTCACCATATATATTTGTCTTAAGGAGTGCTACTGGGTATGTGACATTGTACAGTATAAACACAAGGAAGAGAAGCCCAATGCAACATGATCCTCCGCCGACTTAAATTTAACATGTCAAAAACAGAACTCCTTATATTTCATGCCAAACCTGGCCCTACTACCACCTTCCACATTACTGTTGGAAGAACTACTATACATGCAGTAGCCCAAGCACGCTGCCCTGGGGGTCACAGACTCCTCTCTCACATTCAAAAGGTAGCTAAACCTGTCGTTTTTTCTTCCGCAAGATACACCCTTCCACTGTTGCTCGACAGCTAAAACTCTGACACAGACCCTCATTCTCTACCATCTCAAATACTGGAACCTTCTGCTGTCCGGTCTTACTGCCTCTCACCTGTCTCCCCTACAATCTATCCTAAACGCTGCTGCCAGAATCACTCTACTCTTTCCTAAATCTGTCTCAGCGTCTCCCCTGCTGAAATCCCTCTCCTGGCTTCCTATCAAATCCCGTATCTCACACTCAATTCTCCTCCTCACTTTTAAAGCTTTACACTCTTCTGCCCCTCCTTACAGCTCAGCTCTAATTTCTCGCTATGCACCATCCCGACTCTTGCGATCCGCCCAATGATGTCTTCTATCTACCCCTTTTGTATCTAAAGCCCTCTCTCGCCTTAAACCTTTCTCACTGACTGCCCTCACCCCTGGAGTGCCCTTCCCATCAATACCCGACTAGCACCTTCTCTATCCACCTTTAAGACCCACATTCTAACACATCTGCTTAAAGAAGCATGTGAGTAGCTCCGAGGCTGATACTATAGACCGCATACAAAAAGCTTGGCCCATTGCAGACGCACTTACCAGAACGCCGTCCTACTGTCTCTGTATGTTCTACCTACCAATTAGATTGTAAGCTCTTCAGAGCAGGGACTCCTTTTCCTAAATGTTACTTTTATGTCTGAAGCACTTATTCCCATGATCTGTTATTTGTATTATTTATATGATTGTCACGTGTATTACTGCGGTGAAGCGCTTTCTACATAAATGGCGCTATATAAATAAAGACATACAGTACATACATACATACAACATACAACATGACAAAGCATATAGTTAAATATTTATCTCTTTCTCTCTCATAAGTGGGGTCCGACTTACTTATCTCTCTCTCTCTCTCTCTCTCTCTCTCTCTCTCTCTCTCTCTCGTATCATCAAGAGGGTAATCTAAAGTTAATTTGCAGAATTTCAATAACCCTTGGCATTTGTAAATAGTTTCTTTAGTAAATAAAGAGTTCAATTGAAAATAGATACATTTTATTGAAGAGTTTTAAATATATTCTTAGTAAAATATGTTACAAACTGACTTATAAATATAAATCTTATTTACAGATAGTCACAGAGCTTGGCATCAGTTACAGATTAGTCAGGGATTTTTTTTGTTTTTTTAGGGCTTAAGTATCTCATGGGGGAAATAAGTCTGGATGGTGGGTATCCGTAACGTTTAGAGATGTTATGATCCTTCTGCCTCTGAACAAAGCACTGTAGCCTCCCTTTGGATGTATGTTGACAGGCTTACTCCCTCTCCAGTTGTGATTTCCTTTTCATAGCCTCTCTCTCCTCTCTCTGTTCTGGTGGAATAGGTATGGAAACCTCAAGCTCTTGGAGAGGCTGTTGACAGAAGGATGGAGTGAAGTTGTCCACTCTGCTGGGTACATTGATAGGAAGCTGCAGGTTAGAAAGCTGGTGCTTCTGGTTGAAAGGAGCTTGAATGGGGATAGTGGTTTGGCTGACCTTTTTAATGCATGTCACTGCAGCTTTCCGTTCTATGGATATCACTGGGAAGTGTTTGGGATTCTCTATAACTGAAGCTTTGTTTTCCCCACGTTGTTTGATTTCACTGGTTTTAATGCCAGGAGCTGGAATGGGGATAGTGGTTTGGCTCACCTTTTCAATGCATCTTACTGCAGCTTCCTGTTCTATGGATATCACTGGGAAGTGTTTGGGATTCTCTATAACTGAAGCTTTGTTTTCCCCATGTTGTTTGATTTCACTGGTTTTAATGTCAGGTCTTGTGTACTCATGTATTTTAAATAGCCTAGGCCTGGCATTAATACCGACACCTTTAATTCCAGAAATACTGTCCTGTTTTTTGGCCATGAACCTTTTAATCGCATCAGTAAGAGACCACTGAACATGAGAAGCAGAAGTCTGGCTTTGGCGTCCTTGCATTGGTCCAAGCTTATTTCCAAGTGTAATGGATTCTGCGGGTGCCCCTGGACCTGTGGGACCTGCTTTTTTACCCAATGGGTGAAATACTTGAACAGAGTTAATCATTTGGAGGCTGAGGTTGCTGTGATGGGCTTTCACCTTTCCTTGTTCAGAAGATTCCAATGACTTCTTGCCCTTCCCAAGAACTTCTGAATTCACTCCAGGCTGATTAGCACTTTTTCTTTTGAGAGCTTTGGGGTTATTATCAGTACCACAAGCCAGCGCTTGCTCAAAACTGAAAACGCTGGTCTGGTTCTTTGTTTTCTTCACTAGCTGCTTAATATTGCTGTTCTGTTTACGTTTGATCCCCATCTCTTGAGGTGTCTTCCGCTCAGGACTATGAGTAACTGCAGGAGACTTTGCATCTTTACATTTGATCCCCATCTCCTGAGGTGTCTTCCGCTCAGGACTATGAGTAACTGCAGGAGTTTTTGCATATTTACGTTTGATCCCCATCTCCTGAGGTGTCTTCCGCTCAGGACTATGAGTAACTGCAGGAGTCTTTGCATCTTTACGTTTGATCCCTATCTCCTGAGTTTTCTTCAGTTTAGGATTAATATGAGTAACAGCAGGTGTCTTTGCATCCATTGTACCTTCACGGCTTTGCTGCATCTTTTCAGATACCTTATTGGAAATGTGGGCACCTGAGAGACAAACACGTTTCATCTTTTTTAACAGAACAGCCTCGTCACCAGATTGTGGGCCATGGGGTGACTTCCCTGGTATAGGAGCAGAAGAATGATTTACTGGCTTTGACATTGGTTTTACCTTCTTTTGCAGTGCAGTTTGAGGGACTTGATCCTTTGCAGCTGAATAAAGGATCTTTTTCTTCTTTGTTTCCACTTTGGAGCACTTTGGTACCCCCTCAGACTTTGACGGACACTCAGTCTTCACTGAACTCAGCACGTTATTACGAACCTTCTGAGCAATATGTGAGGGGGCCTTCACCTCTGAAGATCTCTTCGCCATATCTTTTAACCCACCCCTTTTCCACACTGGCACATATAACTCTTTGTTGCTTTGCACATCAATATGTAACTTTGAGAGGTGGCTCAGCTTCCGAGCTGGTTGAGTTGGGTACATTAGAGGTGGTTCACTTTTTTCATTAGCAGCAAGCTGAACTGCTCCTTGTGTAATTAAACTGGCCTGGGAAATATGTTGGGCTCCAAGCGAGGTCTGACACACTGTAACAAAATCAAAAAGGAGAAATAATCAATTATCATAAATACCAACACATTGTACATAATAACACAAAGGAAGAAAAGCAAACACATGCTTAATCCCTTCAGTATTGGCGAGGACTACATACTGTAGAGTTCTATATATTTGTAACACTACAGTGGCGAATGACCGTAATTAAAGATCTTTATAACAGGTAATGGTATCGGTCAAGGAGAAGATTTTGAACAATGATTAGTAAAGATTCTCCATATCTCACCTTGTAAGGTCTGCATTCCTCTAAGGGGTATGAATGGTGGCTGCTGAAGTTGTGCATACTGGGTGGCCATTATACAAGGCCCTATTGTAGCACGTCTTTCCAAATGTGTGTTGGGACGGAAAGTAACAGGCTGCGTTGTGGCTTCTCCCCTAACCTGTCCTGCAAATCCTGTGTATCCTCCTGTAGCAGTGTGGTAGAATCCTCCGTTCATGTCCGATACACGAGGGTAAGCGCGTGTTGCCTGTGGGATCTGCTGTAGATACATTGGTGTTCCTGCAGACCCTTGTTGCAAAATCATGCCTTGGGCCCCATGTCTGTAGACTTCTGTATTCCTCCCTACTGGGTGGAAGCTGTTGCTCCATGAAGGGTAAGCAGTGGTGACTGCAGGAGCACTGCAGGTCGGTGGAGGGTTCACAGCAGAGGAATTTAAAAACTGATCTGTAAGGAAGAAAGGTAAAAGTGAAGGGCCAGAAAAGCACAATCAAGGCACATTTCTTTAACACACGGGGACTCAACTCCAGTCATCAAACCCCCCACAATAGGTCAACTTTTCAGGATATTCCAGCTTTAGCACAGGTGGCCCAATCACTCAATCAGCCTCTGATTGAGTCACCTGTGCTGAAGCAGGGACTGATTGAGCGAGCTGTGCTGAAGCAGGGACGGATTGAGCCACCTCTGCTGAAGCTGGGATATCCTGAAAGCCTGACTTTGGGGGGTTAGGACTGCTTTAACAGACCTGCTAAAAGATATTCTTGATATCAAATACATATGAAATACATAGAGATGCTCACTTGGCTTGGTATTTTTATTTTGCCTTTAAAATATTTGGGGTTTTGGTTCTGGTTTTGAATAAAGTTTTTGGTGGTCTTTGTTTTGTTATGAATAGCAAGCACTAACAGGGATAATGGCTTGCTGGGAAAACACATTTATTTGATTATCAATGTTACATACCACTACTCTGATCAATAGTGGTCAGAAGTTTCAATATTTAAATACATTTTTAAGCAAGCTCCATGATTGCCTTCTATAGCATTGCTATGTATTGAAACACCAGAGCACCCGTACATTTTAGCTCAATATATGGGGTTTAATCTATAAATATATATATAGATATATATTTATACATATACATATACATATATGATGTGTTGGGATGTAACACAGACAGAAAACTATTTCTAGGTAGTTTTCAACACAAAGTGGCAACTGGCATATAAAACTTGTGCAGTCCATCACCTGCTTTCATGTCCACCTATGAACACAATGACAAATATAGATGTACCATAGCTTTCGGAACTGGATCTTTAAAAATAAAAATAAAAACATAAAAATTGCCTGTTCCTACTGTAGTATTTTGTGGTAATATTATGGTGTGGTATTCTGAGACGTCTGGTATATTGAGGTATCTGGAGGAGCACTCAGGTCAGCTATATCTGTAAATCAAGTGGCAGATTCTGCCCTCGTTTTGTGGCTTTGTCTTTTTTGGGGCCTTTGTATTACTGTAGAGTAGTGGTTTCCAACCTTTTTTTTGTTAAGGAACCATATGTGAAATTCTGAGGGACCCCAACCCTCTCTAACAACGAGTCTAAGATGAGATGCATTGTAATATACCCCAACCCTATCTAATAGTGCGTCTGAGATCAGATGAAGTGTGAGGAACCCCAATCCTCTCTAATAGCGCTTCTGAGATCAGATGCATTGTAAGGAGCCCCAACCCGCTCTAATAGCGCGTCTGAGATCAGATGCATTGTAAGGAACCCCAACCCTCTCCAATAGCGCGTTTGAGATAAGATGCATTGTACTGTAAATTCTTCTGTATTAAGTACAATTTTAAAATGACCTAAAAATTACAGCGAACCCTTTAGGGATGCCCGGGGAATCCTAGGGTTCCTAGGATCCGTGGTTGAAAAACACTGCTGTAGACAATAATTTAAGGATATGGCTGAAAGTAGTCGAACATTACACCCCACGGTGTAGAATTGGTCCAATAGTTATTGACCTAAACTTAGGGCAAGGAAAAAGCATGCCTTATACATAACTAATCCTACTGTATACACTAAGGTTCCTGTGTCTTTTTTTACTATCCCATAGATCCCATAGACGTTTGCCGCTTTGACATTTATGTATACAGTACATGTGTTCTTTTCTATACATTACTGTTCAAATCATTTAAGATTTTGAATTACAAGCCAGATATAAAAGTAAATACAATAAAACAAATATGTGTGTATGTATCTATAATAAATCAGTTTTGACATTTATAAAAAAAAATATTATCCAATTAAGGCCAGGTACCTAACCCCCCTGGGTGTTGTCTACCTCCGTCCCTCCCCCCCGCCCCCCACCCCATCCGTCTTCTTTCTCCCATCCATTGATAGGAGTCATGTTATCTGTTCTGTACCCCATAAAACATTGTGAAAGTAAACAGTTCAGAAATATAGATATTATCCATTTCTTTTTGGGTATGTAAAGGTCACGTTGCTTCCTACCTGCCATGATACAGAGTTAAGGTGGAGATAATTAGTCTCTCTGTACAGCGCCACTCTTTTCCTATCTCTGAGATGTCCACAAAACTAACGGTTTCCTTCGGGAACTAATTCAAGTCACGCACAAACAAGTTTACATTTGTGTATTTATCTCAGTCTCTAAGGCCATTCCATGATGTCATTACAGAACACTGCTGCTGGCATCTCCTAGGAGGCTCAATGATACTGTCTCGTGATGTCATAATAGAGAAATCAGCTACTGTTGACATTTAATTTCAAGTGGTTGAGAAGTGGTTAACTTGAGTAGCAGTCATAAAAATCACAGCTACTGTGATACATTGTATTACATACATTGGGTGACACAAGTACACATATGGACAGTGCCACTGACAGCAGTGGGATCAACATACTGTATCACTGGGTTCAAATGCATTGACTTCATGGCAAGATAAAGTATCACAGATTATAATGAGATGTATCACAGTCTGCGTCTCTGCCCCAGCATGCACCTTGGGGAGAGTCAGTAGGAGGAGTTGGGGAGGAGTTACATGGCACACAGATTATAATGAGATGTATCACAGTCTGCGTCTCTGCCCCAGCTTGCACCTTGGGGAGAGTCAGTAGAAGGAGTTGGGGGGAGTTACATGGTGCACAGATTATAATCAGATGTATCACATTCTGCGTCTCTGCCCCAATTTGCACCTTGGGGAGAGTGAGTAGGATGAGTTGGGGGCAGTTACATGGTGCACAGATTAAAATGAGATGCGTCACAAGTTGCATTTCTCTGATACTTTTTTTTAACCTTTTATTTGCCCAAAACAATCCTCCATATCTGAAGTGCCATAAGTCTAACATACCGCGTCAGAAGTAAGAAACTGTTCTTACAGTATATATGCTGCGGCTCTGCTCCAAAAAATAGAGCCATGCGTCTAAACACAACTACTCTATGTTGCTGCATAGACCTTTTATGTCTAATTCCAGCACTGGGGAAGTGTTCAACTCCATTCAAGGGCAGTCTAAACTAAACTACTACTTTGGTACAGCACTGCACTTTGCTTTAATGCTTCAGACATACACATTATGGGCTTTGAATGGGTCCCCCTGCTTATTTGTGGGGGGATAGAGATGAGTCTTTTACAATGAGAGTGCTACTGGATCTATGTTCTATATACAGTGACACCTCGCAGCCTTAATTACAATTTATTTTGGGATGTTTTTTGTCAGTACACTAAAACCTCCTCTTGGATAGACACAGGGGGATATTCTAGTAGCTGGGAGTTGTGCAAAAGCGTGCAGAAAGAGCCTTATCCGATTGGATTTCTAGAACAGCGGTGCGCAAACTGGGGGGCGCGACCCCCACGCGGGGCGCAAGACTGCCGTCTGGGGGGCGTGGGGTTTACAGAGGCCCCGCGCGCTTCCCGAAGGCACTTAAATTAAGTGCCGGGGGAGCTGCAGGGCCTCTGTAAACCTTCACTTACCTAGGCTCCGGCGGCTTCCTTCCTGCGTCGCCATGGCAACGCGGCATCAAAATGACGCTGTGAGGTCATGTGACGTCACGTTACTAGGGCAACGTGACGTCATGACGCCGGAGCGCAGGTGAATGGGGGTTCTGCTTTAGATATTGTGAAGCGGGGGCATCCAGACACAGATTAAGGGGTGCAGGAAACTAGTCATTCACACCTGGCTTTTATTTCTAGATCGACATTTACACAGACACACACACACACACACACGTAACAAGGGCTAATTGTAGTATAATGTAATACAATAAATATATTTGTCATTTAAATGGATTTTATTCATATGTTTTATTTTAAAGCGGGGTTGGGGGCGGGGTTGGGGGCGGGACTAGGGGCGGGGTTGGGGGCGGGACTAGGTGGCGAGTAGATTTTTTGGTTGGGCGAGTAGATTTTTGGGTGATTTGTCGAACACTGTATATATTTATATAGATATTAGTATGTACCATTGACTTTTATACACCAAGTGCAATCCATTTCTGTGCGCTAAACAGTATTTTGGGGCTGGGCGCAGATGGAGAAATTTGAACTTAGTACACGAGTGCAATTGAAGTTTGACATGCGCCGAAACCCTCCACCCCTCCCCCCGCTCAGTTTGCGATGCTTAGTATATTGGCCTCAGTAGGTCTCTCCCTTCCACTTCAAAGTAACGTATTGACAACCAAAGGGGACCTGCTACAGTAGTTTTTGGTGATTTCATCAGTCCCACTTGGCAAATAGTATATTGGAGATTCAAAAAAAGAGAAAGCGCTCGTTAAAGTAACACATTCTTTGATATTTTTAATCGAAAACAATGATATTCTTCCAGTGTATTAGTCAAGCACCTTACAGTTCACAAATACACACTAGAGAGGGTTGGGGTTCCTTACAATGCATTGATCAAATACATTGTAAGGAGCCCCAACCCTCTCTAACAGCGCGTCTGAAATCTGCATTGTAAGGAATCCCAACTTTCTCTAATAGCGCGTCTGAGATCAGATGCATTCAAAGGAGCCCCAACCCTCTCTAATAGCGCGTCTGAGATCAGATGCATTCAAAGGAGCCCCAACCCTCTCTAATAGCGCGTCTGAGATCAGATGCATTGTAAGGAACCCCAACCCTCTCTAATTGTGACCCTTGCACTCACCACGAACAAGGCGGACCCCCGGTACTGAGGTGGGAAAGTAGAAACTGCGCACCCACAGCAGTGGAGGCACGCCTGGATTGTCAGCGTAGCCGGGTCGGGGTTGGAGAGAGAGGGTAGTCCAGATACTTGCCGCGGTCATGGGGAGGAGCCAGTAACGGTAGATGTCCGTTGTGCCGAGGTCGAGGGTTGGAGCTGGTGGGTTAAAAGAATGTCCTATATCCGTGGTCAGGGATGGAGAGATGCAGGTAGTCGAGGGCAAGCTGGGGTCGTTATACAGAGAGCGTCCAAGAGTCTAGCCGTGTCGGTACACATGAGGTCAAACTGAAAGCAAGAGAGGCAAGGCACAAGGCAAGGCAGGAATGTAGGAACACACGGCTACTATGGTCTATGCTCAGCAATGTGTGACTGAGCAAGCAGAGATTAAATAGGAGGACTGGAGCAATGAAAGTGAGAGGCGGAACGGAGGTGTGGCCCCGCGGGAGCTGTGATTGGACGCAGAGCGCAGGAGACAGGTGGGCATTGTTACGGGTGTTGTGTCGCAGCTGGGGAGTGGTGCACGATCGTCCCGTGAGCGCGCCGCGCGTGAGTGACACGTGACACGAACGGGGGGTGGGACCAAGCTCCATAGAGATGTTTGAAAACCTGTGTGCGCGCGCTTTTGTTGCCGGTCATTTGATTAGATGAGTTATTAAAAGCAAATTGTGTAGTTACTGTACACTCTCTCCAGTTCATTTATTTTTTCGTTCCGGTTGTGCATCGCACATTTTTCACTTTGTACTATCTCCCTAGCGAACAACACACCAAAAGGTGCCCTGCAGCAACCCACAGGAGCAGGATTGAACTGATGCACCCTTTGGTTTCATAATCTCCTTTGGTGTCATCCAAAATGGCCTGGCGAAGAGTTTTTCCGTAGAGTCGCTTGTAATGAACTTTGTTATTATTGAGGATAGAGTCTATGATATTGGCCGACTAGCAAGTCTACAGTTATTGATTTAAAAAGTTAACTAGGTGCCATTCCATGTGAACATTTACAGCTGATTTGTGATAGCTCAATAACAGAGCAGAACCAGCTAGGCGCCATCTTTTCTACATGTATATACTGTAAACCCCTAGACTGATCATTTACACCATTTATAAGTGGAGTTGGTAAGGATACCTCTCTATTTATGAGACAAAGGCTTGGACATTACTGTAGTGTTTTTGATTTAAACAAACAGGGCCCAAAATCTACTGTTGGGATTGTTTTTTGGAGCCCCAGATTTGGTCTTTGGACTTGTTTTTGTCATAGTTTATAGACTGCTTGTTCACTGGATTGATTGTACTTAATATGTCATACCAAAATATTACACAACATATGAATTTATAGTCACAAATACATTTTGCGAGAGTGTACGCAACAGCTCTACTCTGGGGGCCATGATGTTCACTTTTAAATGTCACATCTTCTTTAATATACACTAATGTAACATAGAGCGCTCCCAGGTGGTATCGAATTGGTCTAACTGCATCAATACGAGGCTCCCAACATGTTTCACAGACTCTCTTTAGTGTTAAATTGGGTAAGGATTTTAAAAGAATGATTTATCTGTTGGTGGACCTGGGGAAGAAATTATACAACGGTTGAATTAAGCCCAAAAATTAAATGGCACCTATATTGGGTTTGGCAGTGTTGTTAACCACTAGGTTCAAATAATGAGAACTACATGGTACATAAAACGCACGTGGGTTCATGTTCAACATGTCTTTGAACTCCATTATGCTTTCCCCGCATATTTGCAGCATTGTCATAGCTTTGGCCCTGCATATTTTCTACATTTATATTGAGATCCAATAGTTCCTTTATTATCCAATCACTTAAGATGATGTCATTTCTGCCAAAAAATAAAATGGAAGCCATCACATGGTACATCCACCAATTAGATTGGTGGATATATCATTTTTCAGTCAAATGTGATGTCACAGGCCTTATATAAGGTCTGTCATGTCTTATTTGACCCTAAGAAGCCGTCTGATCAACATCTCCCGGACCTGTGAAGAAGAAAAAACTACTCACCCGGGCCCACTCTTCCAGCAACTGAGGATCATGGACCCACCCTCCCCATGGCTTTCTTTCACCCCCCCTCCCCATGTCTCTTTCATCCCCCCATGTCTCTCTATCGCCTCCCTCCCCATGTCTCTTTCACCCCTCTCCCCATGTCTCTTTTTCACGCCCCACCCCATGGCTCTCTTTCACCCCCCTCTCTATGTCTCTTGCACCCCCTCCCCGTGTTTCTCTATCATCCCCCCCCTCCAAATGTCTCTCTATCACCCCCCCTCTAAATGTCTCTCGATCACCTCCCCATGTCTCTTTCACCCTCCCAATGTCTCTTCACCCCTGCTCCCATGTCTCTTCACCCCTGCTCCCCATGTCTCTTTACCCCTGTTCCCATGTCTCTTCACCGCCGCTCCCCATGACTCTTTCACCCACTCCCCATGTCTCTTTCACCCACTCCCCATGTCTCTTTCACCCCTCCCCATGTCTCTCTTTTAAACCCATTCCCATGTCTCTATATCACCCCCTACCTATGTCTCTCTTTCACCCTCCTCCCCTCGCCATGTCTCTTTCACCCCCCTCCCCTCACCATGTCTCTCCTTCACCCCCCTCCCCTCGCCATGACTCTCACCCCTCCACCTTCCTTCCACATGTCATAAACTCACACACACACTCACACTTAACAATTCTTGGTATATCTATAGAGGGTATTACTGTGCATCTGTATTATTTTTTAGTATAATGCTACTAGTAGTAGTACTTTTTTTTAAACAACTCTGAATTAAAATTTTAATGTATCATAATGTAACAATCATTTTTTGTTTCTATAGCAACCATTTACAAAGTCACATCCCCTTCCTATTTTGAAACAGGCTCTGGCAACCCCCCCCCCCCTTTTTTTGAACACTGCCCTCTCCCTAGCTGTGCAAAACTCAATTGTATCCAGTGACTGCCTGGTCACATGATCACCCCAGAGAACTTTGCATTTTTGGTCCTCTTCTGCTGCACTGGCAACCATTTAGTCAACCCCCGAGCCGAATCTTCACCGATCAATCGCAACTTAGCTAATTACTTATCAATGTGTGGATTGTATTGATGCACATATCAAAGGGATTTTTTTTTTTTTAAACGACAGCTTGGACTGCTGCTTTAAAGGTGGGCAGAGTAAGTTTGGAAACGGGGAGGAGTCACAGACCTCCAAACAATTTAAATCTGCGCACACAAACCCATGTAAACTCAACCCCAGACCCACCTCACCATATATATTTGTCTTAAGGAGTGCTACTGGGTATGTGACATTGTACAATATAAACACAAGGAAGAGAAGCCCAATGCAACATGATCCTCCGCCGACTTAAATTTAACATGTCAAAAACAGAACTCCTTATATTTCATGCCAAACCTGGCCCTACTACCACCTTCCACATTACTGTTGGAAGAACTACTATACATGCAGTAGCCCAAGCACGCTGCCCTGGGGGTCACAGACTCCTCTCTCACATTCAAAAGGTAGCTAAACCTGTCGTTTTTTCTTCCGCAAGATACACCCTTCCACTGTTGCTCGACAGCTAAAACTCTGACACAGACCCTCATTCTCTACCATCTCAAATACTGGAACCTTCTGCTGTCCGGTCTTACTGCCTCTCACCTGTCTCCCCTACAATCTATCCTAAACGCTGCTGCCAGAATCACTCTACTCTTTCCTAAATCTGTCTCAGCGTCTCCCCTGCTGAAATCCCTCTCCTGGCTTCCTATCAAATCCCGTATCTCACACTCAATTCTCCTCCTCACTTTTAAAGCTTTACACTCTTCTGCCCCTCCTTACAGCTCAGCTCTAATTTCTCGCTATGCACCATCCCGACTCTTGCGATCCGCCCAATGATGTCTTCTATCTACCCCTTTTGTATCTAAAGCCCTCTCTCGCCTTAAACCTTTCTCACTGACTGCCCTCACCTCTGGAGTGCCCTTCCCATCAATACCCGACTAGCACCTTCTCTATCCACCTTTAAGACCCACATTCTAACACATCTGCTTAAAGAAGCATGTGAGTAGCTCCGAGGCTGATACTATAGACCGCATACAAAAAGCTTGGCCCATTGCAGACGCACTTACCAGAACGCCGTCCTACTGTCTCTGTATGTTCTACCTACCAATTAGATTGTAAGCTCTTCAGAGCAGGGACTCCTTTTCCTAAATGTTACTTTTATGTCTGAAGCACTTATTCCCATGATCTGTTATTTGTATTATTTATATGATTGTCACGTGTATTACTGCGGTGAAGCGCTTTCTACATAAATGGCGCTATATAAATAAAGACATACAGTACATACATACATACAACATACAACATGACAAAGCATATAGTTAAATATTTATCTGTTTCTCTCTCATAAGTGGGGTCCGACTTACTTATCTCTCTCTCTCTCTCTCTCTCTCTCTCTCTCTCTCTCTCTCTCTCTCTCTCTCTCTCTCTCTCTCTCTCTCTCGTATCATCAAGAGGGTAATCTAAAGTTAATTTGCAGAATTTCAATAACCCTTGGCATTTGTAAATAGTTTCTTTAGTAAATAAAGAGTTCAATTGAAAATAGATACATTTTATTGAAGAGTTTTAAATATATTCTTAGTAAAATATGTTACAAACTGACTTATAAATATAAATCTTATTTACAGATAGTCACAGAGCTTGGCATCAGTTACAGATTAGTCAGGGTTTTTTTTTGTTTTTTTAGGGCTTAAGTATCTCATGGGGGAAATAAGTCTGGATGGTGGGTATCCATAACGTTTAGAGATGTTATGATCCTTCTGCCTCTGAACAAAGCACTGTAGCCTCCCCTTGGAGGTATGTTGACAGGCTTACTCCCTCTCCAGTTGTGATTTCCTTTTCATAGCCTCTCTCTCCTCTCTCTGTTCTGGTGGAATAGGTATGGAAACCTCAAGCTCTTGGAGAGGCTGTTGACAGAAGGATGGAGTGAAGTTGTCCACTCTGCTGGGTACATTGATAGGAAGCTGCAGGTTAGAAAGCTGGTGCTTCTGGTTGAAAGGAGCTTGAATGGGGATAGTGGTTTGGCTGACCTTTTTAATGCATGTCACTGCAGCTTTCCGTTCTATGGATATCACTGGGAAGTGTTTGGGATTCTCTATAACTGAAGCTTTGTTTTCCCCACGTTGTTTGATTTCACTGGTTTTAATGCCAGGAGCTGGAATGGGGATAGTGGTTTGGCTCACCTTTTCAATGCATCTTACTGCAGCTTCCTGTTCTATGGATATCACTGGGAAGTGTTTGGGATTCTCTATAACTGAAGCTTTGTTTTCCCCATGTTGTTTGATTTCACTGGTTTTAATGTCAGGTCTTGTGTACTCATGTATTTTAAATAGCCTAGGCCTGGCATTAATACCGACACCTTTAATTCCAGAAATACTGTCCTGTTTTTTGGCCATGAACCTTTTAATCGCATCAGTAAGAGACCACTGAACATGAGAAGCAGAAGTCTGGCTTTGGCGTCCTTGCATTGGTCCAAGCTTATTTCCAAGTGTAATGGATTCTGCGGGTGCCCCTGGACCTGTGGGACCTGCTTTTTTACCCAATGGGTGAAATACTTGAACAGAGTTAATCATTTGGAGGCTGAGGTTGCTGTGATGGGCTTTCACCTTTCCTTGTTCAGAAGGTTCCAATGACTTCTTGCCCTTCCCAAGAACTTCTGAATTCACTCCAGGCTGATTAGCACTTTTTCTTTTGAGAGCTTTGGGGTTATTATCAGTACCACAAGCCAGCGCTTGCTCAAAACTGAAAACGCTGGTCTGGTTCTTTGTTTTCTTCACTAGCTGCTTAATATTGCTGTTCTGTTTACGTTTGATCCCCATCTCTTGAGGTGTCTTCCGCTCAGGACTATGAGTAACTGCAGGAGACTTTGCATCTTTACATTTGATCCCCATCTCCTGAGGTGTCTTCCGCTCAGGACTATGAGTAACAGCAGGTGTTTTTGCATATTTACGTTTGATCCCGATCTCCTGAGGTGTCTTCCGCTCAGGACAATGAGTAACTGCAGGAGTCTTTGCATTTTTAAGTTTGATCCCCATCTCCTGAGGTGTCTTCCGCTCAGGACTATGAGTAACTGCAGGAGTTTTTGCATATTTACGTTTGATCCCCATCTCCTGAGGTGTCTTCCGCTCAGGACTATGAGTAACTGCAGGAGTCTTTGCATCTTTACGTTTGATCCCTATCTCCTGAGTTTTCTTCAGTTTAGGATTAATATGAGTAACAGCAGGTGTCTTTGCATCCATTGTACCTTCACGGCTTTGCTGCATCTTTTCAGATACCTTATTGGAAATGTGGGCACCTGAGAGACAAACACGTTTCATCTTTTTTAACAGAACAGCCTCGTCACCAGATTGTGGACCATGGGGTGACTTCCCTGGTATAGGAGCAGAAGAATGATTTACTGGCTTTGACATTGGTTTTACCTTCTTTTGCAGTGCAGTTTGAGGGACTTGATCCTTTGCAGCTGAATAAAGGATCTTTTTCTTCTTTGTTTCCACTTTGGAGCACTTTGGTACCCCCTCAGACTTTGACGGACACTCAGTCTTCACTGAACTCAGCACGTTATTACGAACCTTCTGAGCAATATGTGAGGGGGCCTTCACCTCTGAAGATCTCTTCGCCATATCTTTTAACCCACCCCTTTTCCACACTGGCACATATAACTCTTTGTTGCTTTGCACATCAATATGTAACTTTGAGAGGTGGCTCAGCTTCCGAGCTGGTTGAGTTGGGTACATTAGAGGTGGTTCACTTTTTTCATTAGCAGCAAGCTGAACTGCTCCTTGTGTAATTAAACTGGCCTGGGAAATATGTTGGGCTCCAAGCGAGGTCTGACACACTGTAACAAAATCAAAAAGGAGAAATAATCAATTATCATAAATACCAACACATTGTACATAATAACACAAAGGAAGAAAAGCAAACACATGCTTAATCCCTTCAGTATTGGCGAGGACTACATACTGTAGAGTTCTATATATTTGTAACACTACAGTGGCGAATGACCGTAATTAAAGATCTTTATAACAGGTAATGGTATCGGTCAAGGAGAAGATTTTGAACAATGATTAGTAAAGATTCTCCATATCTCACCTTGTAAGGTCTGCATTCCTCTAAGGGGTATGAATGGTGGCTGCTGAAGTTGTGCATACTGGGTGGCCATTATACAAGGCCCTATTGTACACTGGCGACACACTTTATTCAAGCTTGGCTAGTCCCACGAATTCGGGTATACCCGGGTGTATTGAGGTTTGTGACTGTTTTCTGCCCGAGTGCATTGAGTTATTTTCCAAGCAGGGATTGAAGCATTTTATTCCCGCTGGCTGCAATACTGCACAGTATATATATATATATACTGCATTACAATTCATGAATTTATGCCATCTGGTAGACACGCGAAGCATTGCAGCCTATTAAATCCTAATCATTATCATTTAACAGATCAGCCGCCCATCAGCCAGGCATGAACCCAGGCTGGGAAGGCAAATGCAACGGGGCTTGTCAGAGGTGAGGAGTGGCGCATTCCAGGTATCTGCCAGGTACATACTGGGTATTTGCTCGAATAAAGTGTGTCGGTGCAGTAGCACGTCTTTCCAAATGTGTGTTGGGACGGAAAGTAACAGGCTGCGTTGTGGCTTCTCCCCTAACCTGTCCTGCAAATCCTGTGTATCCTCCTGTAGCTGTGTGGTAGAATCCTCCGTTCATGTCCGATACACGAGGGTAAGCGCGTGTTGCCTGTGGGATCTGCTGTAGATACATTGGTGTTCCTGCAGACCCTTGTTGCAAAATCATGCCTTGGGCCCCATGTCTGTAGACTTCTGTATTCCTCCCTACTGGGTGGAAGCTGTTGCTCCATGAAGGGTAAGCAGTGGTGACTGCAGGAGCACTGCAGGTCGGTGGAGGGTTCACAGCAGAGGAATTTAAAAACTGATCTGTAAGGAAGAAAGGTAAAAGTGAAGGGCCAGAAAAGCACAATCAAGGCACATTTCTTTAACACACGGGGACTCAACTCCAGTCATCAAACCCCCCACAATAGGTCAACTTTTCAGGATATTCCAGCTTTAGCACAGGTGGCCCAATCACTCAATCAGCCTCTGATTGAGTCACCTGTGCTGAAGCAGGGACTGATTGAGCGAGCTGTGCTGAAGCAGGGACGGATTGAGCCACCTCCGCTGAAGCTGGGATATCCTGAAAGCCTGACTTTGGGGGGTTAGGACTGCTTTAACAGACCTGCTAAAAGATATTCTTGATATCAAATACATATGAAATACATAGAGATGCTCACTTGGCTTGGTATTTTTATTTTGCCTTTAAAATATTTGGGGTTTTGGTTCTGGTTTTGAATAAAGTTTTTGGTGGTCTTTGTTTTGTTATGAATAGCAAGCACTAACAGGGATAATGGCTTGCTGGGAAAACACATTTATTTGATTATCAATGTTACATACCACTACTCTGATCAATAGTGGTCAGAAGTTTCAATATTTAAATACATTTTTAAGCAAGCTCCATGATTGCCTTCTATAGCATTGCTATGTATTGAAACACCAGAGCACCCGTACATTTTAGCTCAATATATGGGGTTTAATCTATAAATATATATATAGATATATATTTATACATATACATATACATATATGATGTGTTGGGATGTAACACAGACAGAAAACTATTTCTAGGTAGTTTTCAACACAAAGTGGCAACTGGCATATAAAACTTGTGCAGTCCATCACCTGCTTTCATGTCCACCTATGAACACAATGACAAATATAGATGTACCATAGCTTTCGGAACTGGATCTTTAAAAATAAAAATAAAAACATAAAAATTTCCTGTTCCTACTGTAGTATTTTGTGGTAATATTATGGTGTGGTATTCTGAGACGTCTGGTATATTGAGGTATCTGGAGGAGCACTCAGGTCAGCTATATCTGTAAATCAAGTGGCAGATTCTGCCCTCGTTTTGTGGCTTTGTCTTTTTTGGGGCCTTTGTATTACTGTAGAGTAGTGGTTTCCAACCTTTTTTTGGTTAAGGAACCATATGTGAAATTCTGAGGGACCCCAACCCTCTCTAACAACGAGTCTAAGATGAGATGCATTGTAATATACCCCAACCCTATCTAATAGTGCGTCTGAGATCAGATGAAGTGTGAGGAACCCCAATCCTCTCTAATAGCGCTTCTGAGATCAGATGCATTGTAAGGAACCCCAACCCTCTCCAATAGCGCGTTTGAGATAAGATGCATTGTACTGTAAATTCTTCTGTATTAAGTACAATTTTAAAATGACCTAAAAATTACAGCGAACCCTTTAGGGATGCCCGGGGAATCCTAGGGTTCCTAGGATCCGTGGTTGAAAAACACTGCTGTAGACAATAATTTAAGGATATGGCTGAAAGTAGTCGAACATTACACCCCACGGTGTAGAATTGGTCCAATAGTTATTGACCTAAACTTAGGGCAAGGAAAAGCATGCCTTATACATAACTAATCCTACTGTATACACTAAGGTTCCTGTGTCTTTTTTTACTATCCCATAGATCCCATAGACGTTTGCCGCTTTGACATTTATGTATACAGTACATGTGTTCTTTTCTATACATTACTGTTCAAATCATTTAAGATTTTGAATTACAAGCCAGATATAAAAGTAAATACAATAAAACAAATATGTGTGTATGTATCTATAATAAATCAGTTTTGACATTTATAAAAAAAAATATTATCCAATTAAGGCCAGGTACCTAACCCCCCTGGGTGTTGTCTACCTCCGTCCCTCCCCCCCGCCCCCCACCCCATCCGTCTTCTTTCTCCCATCCATTGATAGGAGTCATGTTATCTGTTCTGTACCCCATAAAACATTGTGAAAGTAAACAGTTCAGAAATATAGATATTATCCATTTCTTTTTGGGTATGTAAAGGTCACGTTGCTTCCTACCTGCCATGATACAGAGTTAAGGTGGAGATAATTAGTCTCTCTGTACAGCGCCACTCTTTTCCTATCTCTGAGATGTCCACAAAACTAACGGTTTCCTTCGGGAACTAATTCAAGTCACGCACAAACAAGTTTACATTTGTGTATTTATCTCAGTCTCTAAGGCGATTCCATGATGTCATTACAGAACACTGCTGCTGGCATCTCCTAGGAGGCTCAATGATACTGTCTCGTGATGTCATAATAGAGAAATCAGCTACTGTTGACATTTAATTTCAAGTGGTTGAGAAGTGGTTAACTTGAGTAGCAGTCATAAAAATCACAGCTACTGTGATACATTGTATTACATACATTGGGTGACACAAGTACACATATGGACAGTGCCACTGACAGCAGTGGGATCAACATACTGTATCACTGGGTTCAAATGCATTGACTTCATGGCAAGATAAAGTATCACAGATTATAATGAGATGTATCACAGTCTGCGTCTCTGCCCCAGCATGCACCTTGGGGAGAGTCAGTAGGAGGAGTTGGGGAGGAGTTACATGGCACACAGATTATAATGAGATGTATCACAGTCTGCGTCTCTGCCCCAGCTTGCACCTTGGGGAGAGTCAGTAGAAGGAGTTGGGGGGAGTTACATGGTGCACAGATTATAATCAGATGTATCACATTCTGCGTCTCTGCCCCAATTTGCACCTTGGGGAGAGTGAGTAGGATGAGTTGGGGGCAGTTACATGGTGCACAGATTAAAATGAGATGCGTCACAAGTTGCATTTCTCTGATACTTTTTTTTAACCTTTTATTTGCCCAAAACAATCCTCCATATCTGAAGTGCCATAAGTCTAACATACCGCGTCAGAAGTAAGAAACTGTTCTTACAGTATATATGCTGCGGCTCTGCTCCAAAAAATAGAGCCATGCGTCTAAACACAACTACTCTATGTTGCTGCATAGACCTTTTATGTCTAATTCCAGCACTGGGGAAGTGTTCAACTCCATTCAAGGGCAGTCTAAACTAAACTACTACTTTGGTACAGCACTGCACTTTGCTTTAATGCTTCAGACATACACATTATGGGCTTTGAATGGGTCCCCCTGCTTATTTGTGGGGGGATAGAGATGAGTCTTTTACAATGAGAGTGCTACTGGATCTATGTTCTATATACAGTGACACCTCGCAGCCTTAATTACAATTTATTTTGGGATGTTTTTTGTCAGTACACTAAAACCTCCTCTTGGATAGACACAGGGGGATATTCTAGTAGCTGGGAGTTGTGCAAAAGCGTGCAGAAAGAGCCTTATCCGATTGGATTTCTAGAACAGCGGTGCGCAAACTGGGGGGCGCGACCCCCACGCGGGGCGCAAGACTGCCGTCTGGGGGGCGTGGGGTTTACAGAGGCCCCGCGCGCTTCCCGAAGGCACTTAAATTAAGTGCCGGGAGAGCTGCAGGGCCTCTGTAAACCTTCACTTACCTAGGCTCCGGCGGCTTCCTTCCTGCGTCGCCATGGCAACGCGGCATCAAAATGACGCTGTGAGGTCATGTGACGTCACGTTACTAGGGCAACGTGACGTCATGACGCCGGAGCGCAGGTGAATGGGGGTTCTGCTTTAGATATTGTGAAGCGGGGGCATCCAGACACTGATTAAGGGGTGCAGGAAACTAGTCATTCACACCTGGCTTTTATTTCTAGATCGACATTTACACAGACACACACACACACACACACACACACACACACGTAACAAGGGCTAATTGTAGTATAATGTAATACAATAAATATATTTGTCATTTAAATGGATTTTATTCATATGTTTTATTTTAAAGCGGGGTTGGGGGCGGGGTTGGGGGCGGGACTAGGGGCGGGGTTGGGGGCGGGACTAGGTGGCGAGTAGATTTTTTGGTTGGGCGAGTAGATTTTTGGGTGATTTGTCGAACACTGTATATATTTATATAGATATTAGTATGTACCATTGACTTTTATACACCAAGTGCAATCCATTTCTGTGCGCTAAACAGTATTTTGGGGCTGGGCGCAGATGGAGAAATTTGAACTTAGTACACGAGTGCAATTGAAGTTTGACATGCGCCGAAACCCTCCACCCCTCCCCCCGCTCAGTTTGCGATGCTTAGTATATTGGCCTCAGTAGGTCTCTCCCTTCCACTTCAAAGTAACGTATTGACAACCAAAGGGGACCTGCTACAGTAGTTTTTGGTGATTTCATCAGTCCCACTTGGCAAATAGTATATTGGAGATTCAAAAAAAGAGAAAGCGCTCGTTAAAGTAACACATTCTTTGATATTTTTAATCGAAAACAATGATATTCTTCCAGTGTATTAGTCAAGCACCTTACAGTTCACAAATACACACTAGAGAGGGTTGGGGTTCCTTACAATGCATTGATCAAATACATTGTAAGGAGCCCCAACCCTCTCTAACAGCGCGTCTGAAATCTGCATTGTAAGGAATCCCAACTTTCTCTAATAGCGCGTCTGAGATCAGATGCATTCAAAGGAGCCCCAACCCTCTCTAATAGCGCGTCTGAGATCAGATGCATTGTAAGGAACCCCAACCCTCTCTAATTGTGACCCTTGCACTCACCACGAACAAGGCGGACCCCCGGTACTGAGGTGGGAAAGTAGAAACTGCGCACCCACAGCAGTGGAGGCACGCCTGGATTGTCAGCGTAGCCGGGTCGGGGTTGGAGAGAGAGGGTAGTCCAGATACTTGCCGAGGTCATGGGGAGGAGCCAGTAACGGTAGATGTCCGTTGTGCCGAGGTCGAGGGTTGGAGCTGGTGGGTTAAAAGAATGTCCTATATCCGTGGTCAGGGATGGAGAGATGCAGGTAGTCGAGGGCAAGCTGGGGTCGTTATACAGAGAGCGTCCAAGAGTCTAGCCGTGTCGGTACACATGAGGTCAAACTGAAAGCAAGAGAGGCAAGGCGCAAGGCAAAGCAGGAATGTAGGAACACAAGGCTACTATGGTCTATGCTCAGCAATGTGTAACTGAGCAAGCAGAGATTAAATAGGAGGACTGGAGCAATGAAAGTGAGAGGCGGAACGGAGGTGTGGCCCCGCGGGAGCTGTGATTGGACGCAGAGCGCAGGAGACAGGTGGGCATTGTTACGGGTGTTGTGTCGCAGCTGGGGAGTGGTGCACGATCGTCCCGTGAGCGCGCCGCGCGTGAGTGACACGTGACACGAACGGGGGGTGGGACCAAGCTCCATAGAGATGTTTGAAAACCTCTGTGTGCGCGCGCTTTTGTTGCCGGTCATTTGATTAGATGAGTTATTAAAAGCAAATTGTGTAGTTACTGTACACTCTCTCCAGTTCATTTATTTTTTCGTTCCGGTTGTGCATCGCACATTTTTCACTTTGTACTATCTCCCTAGCGAACAACACACCAAAAGGTGCCCTGCAGCAACCCACAGGAGCAGGATTGAACTGATGCACCCTTTGGTTTCATAATCTCCTTTGGTGTCATCCAAAATGGCCTGGCGAAGAGTTTTTCCGTAGAGTCGCTTGTAATGAACTTTGTTATTATTGAGGATAGAGTCTATGATATTGGCCGACTAGCAAGTCTACAGTTATTGATTTAAAAAGTTAACTAGGTGCCATTCCATGTGAACATTTACAGCTGATTTGTGATAGCTCAATAACAGAGCAGAACCAGCTAGGCGCCATCTTTTCTACATGTATATACTGTAAACCCCTAGACTGATCATTTACACCATTTATAAGTGGAGTTGGTAAGGATACCTCTCTATTTATGAGACAAAGGCTTGGACATTACTGTAGTGTTTTTGATTTAAACAAACAGGGCCCAAAATCTACTGTTGGGATTGTTTTTTGGAGCCCCAGATTTGGTCTTTGGACTTGTTTTTGTCATAGTTTATAGACTGCTTGTTCACTGGATTGATTGTACTTAATATGTCATACCAAAATATTACACAACATATGAATTTATAGTCACAAATACATTTTGCGAGAGTGTACGCAACAGCTCTACTCTGGGGGCCATGATGTTCACTTTTAAATGTCACATCTTCTTTAATATACACTAATGCAACATAGAGCGCTCCCAGGTGGTATCGAATTGGTCTAACTGCATCAATACGAGGCTCCCAACTTGTTTCACAGACTCTCTTTAGTGTTAAATTGGGTAAGGATTTTAAAAGAATGATTTATCTGTTGGTGGACCTGGGGAAGAAATTATACAACGGTTGAATTAAGCCCAAAAATTAAATGGCACCTATATTGGGTTTGGCAGTGTTGTTAACCACTAGGTTCAAATAATGAGAACTACATGGTAAATAAAACGCACGTGGGTTCATGTTCAACATGTCTTTGAACTCCATTATGCTTTCCCCGCATATTTGCAGCATTGTCATAGCTTTGGCCCTGCATATTTTCTACATTTATATTGAGATCCAATAGTTCCTTTATTATCCAATCACTTAAGATGATGTCATTTCTGCCAAAAAATAAAATGGAAGCCATCACATGGTACATCCACCAATTAGATTGGTGGATATATCATTTGTCAGTCAAATGTGATGTCACAGGCCTTATATAAGGTCTGTCATGTCTTATTTGACCCTAAGAAGACGTCTGATCAACATCTCCCGGACCTGTGAAGAAGAAAAAACTACTCACCTGGGCCCACTCTTCCAGCAACTGAGGATCATGGACCCACCCTCCCCATGGCTTTCTTTCACCCCCCCTCCCCATGTCTCTTTCATCCCCCCATGTCTCTCTATCGCCTCCCTCCCCATGTCTCTTTCACCCCTCTCCCCATGTCTCTTTTTCACGCCCCACCCCATGGCTCTCTTTCACCCCCCTCTCTATGTCTCTTGCACCCCCTCCCCGTGTTTCTCTATCATCCCCCCCCTCCAAATGTCTCTCTATCACCCCCCCTCTAAATGTCTCTCGATCACCTCCCCATGTCTCTTTCACCCTCCCCTCCCAATGTCTCTTCACCCCTGCTCCCATGTCTCTTCACCCCTGCTCCCCATGTCTCTTTACCCCTGTTCCCATGTCTCTTCACCGCCGCTCCCCATGACTCTTTCACCCACTCCCCATGTCTCTTTCACCCACTCCCCATGTCTCTTTCACCCCTCCCCATGTCTCTCTTTTAAACCCATTCCCATGTCTCTATATCACCCCCTACCTATGTCTCTCTTTCACCCTCCTCCCCTCGCCATGTCTCTTTCACCCCCCTCCCCTCACCATGTCTCTCCTTCACCCCCCTCCCCTCGCCATGACTCTCACCCCTCCACCTTCCTTCCACATGTCATAAACTCACACACACACTCACACTTAACAATTCTTGGTATATCTATAGAGGGTATTACTGTGCATCTGTATTATTTTTTAGTATAATGCTACTAGTAGTAGTACTTTTTTTTAAACAACTCTGAATTAAAATTTTAATGTATCATAATGTAACAATCATTTTTTGTTTCTATAGCAACCATTTACAAAGTCACATCCCCTTCCTATTTTGAAACAGGCTCTGGCAACCCCCCCCCCTTTTTTTGAACACTGCCCTCTCCCTAGCTGTGCAAAACTCAATTGTATCCAGTGACTGCCTGGTCACATGATCACCCCAGAGAACTTTGCATTTTTGGTCCTCTTCTGCTGCACTGGCAACCATTTAGTCAACCCCCGAGCCGAATCTTCACCGATCAATCGCAACTTAGCTAATTACTTATCAATGTGTGGATTGTATTGATGCACATATCAAAGGGATTTTTTTTTTTTAAACGACAGCTTGGACTGCTGCTTTAAAGGTGGGCAGAGTAAGTTTGGAAACGGGGAGGAGTCACAGACCTCCAAACAATTTAAATCTGCGCACACAAACCCATGTAAACTCAACCCCAGACCCACCTCACCATATATATTTGTCTTAAGGAGTGCTACTGGGTATGTGACATTGTACAGTATAAACACAAGGAAGAGAAGCCCAATGCAACATGATCCTCCGCCGACTTAAATTTAACATGTCAAAAACAGAACTCCTTATATTTCATGCCAAACCTGGCCCTACTACCACCTTCCACATTACTGTTGGAAGAACTACTATACATGCAGTAGCCCAAGCACGCTGCCCTGGGGGTCACAGACTCGTCTCTCACATTCAAAAGGTAGCTAAACCTGTCGTTTTTTCTTCCGCAAGATACACCCTTCCACTGTTGCTCGACAGCTAAAACTCTGACACAGACCCTCATTCTCTACCATCTCAAATACTGGAACCTTCTGCTGTCCGGTCTTACTGCCTCTCACCTGTCTCCCCTACAATCTATCCTAAACGCTGCTGCCAGAATCACTCTACTCTTTCCTAAATCTGTCTCAGCGTCTCCCCTGCTGAAATCCCTCTTCTGGCTTCCTATCAAATCCCGTATCTCACACTCAATTCTCCTCCTCACTTTTAAAGCTTTACACTCTTCTGCCCCTCCTTACAGCTCAGCTCTAATTTCTCGCTATGCACCATCCCGACTCTTGCGATCCGCCCAATGATGTCTTCTATCTACCCCTTTTGTATCTAAAGCCCTCTCTCGCCTTAAACCTTTCTCACTGACTGCCCTCACCTCTGGAGTGCCCTTCCCATCAATACCCGACTAGCACCTTCTCTATCCACCTTTAAGACCCACATTCTAACACATCTGCTTAAAGAAGCATGTGAGTAGCTCCGAGGCTGATACTATAGACCGCATACAAAAAGCTTGGCCCATTGCAGACGCACTTACCAGAACGCCGTCCTACTGTCTCTGTATGTTCTACCTACCAATTAGATTGTAAGCTCTTCAGAGCAGGGACTCCTTTTCCTAAATGTTACTTTTATGTCTGAAGCACTTATTCCCATGATCTGTTATTTGTATTATTTATATGATTGTCACGTGTATTACTGCGGTGAAGCGCTTTCTACATAAATGGCGCTATATAAATAAAGACATACAGTACATACATACATACAACATACAACATGACAAAGCATATAGTTAAATATTTATCTGTTTCTCTCTCATAAGTGGGGTCCGACTTACTTATCTCTCTCTCTCTCTCTCTCTCTCTCTCTCTCTCTCTCTCTCTCTCTCTCTCTCTCTCTCTCTCTCTCGTATCATCAAGAGGGTAATCTAAAGTTAATTTGCAGAATTTCAATAACCCTTGGCATTTGTAAATAGTTTCTTTAGTAAATAAAGAGTTCAATTGAAAATAGATACATTTTATTGAAGAGTTTTAAATATATTCTTAGTAAAATATGTTACAAACTGACTTATAAATATAAATCTTATTTACAGATAGTCACAGAGCTTGGCATCAGTTACAGATTAGTCAGGGTTTTTTTTTGTTTTTTTAGGGCTTAAGTATCTCATGGGGGAAATAAGTCTGGATGGTGGGTATCCGTAACGTTTAGAGATGTTATGATCCTTCTGCCTCTGAACAAAGCACTGTAGCCTCCCCTTGGAGGTATGTTGACAGGCTTACTCCCTCTCCAGTTGTGATTTCCTTTTCATAGCCTCTCTCTCCTCTCTCTGTTCTGGTGGAATAGGTATGGAAACCTCAAGCTCTTGGAGAGGCTGTTGACAGAAGGATGGAGTGAAGTTGTCCACTCTGCTGGGTACATTGATAGGAAGCTGCAGGTTAGAAAGCTGGTGCTTCTGGTTGAAAGGAGCTTGAATGGGGATAGTGGTTTGGCTGACCTTTTTAATGCATGTCACTGCAGCTTTCCGTTCTATGGATATCACTGGGAAGTGTTTGGGATTCTCTATAACTGAAGCTTTGTTTTCCCCACGTTGTTTGATTTCACTGGTTTTAATGCCAGGAGCTGGAATGGGGATAGTGGTTTGGCTCACCTTTTCAATGCATCTTACTGCAGCTTCCTGTTCTATGGATATCACTGGGAAGTGTTTGGGATTCTCTATAACTGAAGCTTTGTTTTCCCCATGTTGTTTGATTTCACTGGTTTTAATGTCAGGTCTTGTGTACTCATGTATTTTAAATAGCCTAGGCCTGGCATTAATACCGACACCTTTAATTCCAGAAATACTGTCCTGTTTTTTGGCCATGAACCTTTTAATCGCATCAGTAAGAGACCACTGAACATGAGAAGCAGAAGTCTGGCTTTGGCGTCCTTGCATTGGTCCAAGCTTATTTCCAAGTGTAATGGATTCTGCGGGTGCCCCTGGACCTGTGGGACCTGCTTTTTTACCCAATGGGTGAAATACTTGAACAGAGTTAATCATTTGGAGGCTGAGGTTGCTGTGATGGGCTTTCACCTTTCCTTGTTCAGAAGGTTCCAATGACTTCTTGCCCTTCCCAAGAACTTCTGAATTCACTCCAGGCTGATTAGCACTTTTTCTTTTGAGAGCTTTGGGGTTATTATCAGTACCACAAGCCAGCGCTTGCTCAAAACTGAAAACGCTGGTCTGGTTCTTTGTTTTCTTCACTAGCTGCTTAATATTGCTGTTCTGTTTACGTTTGATCCCCATCTCTTGAGGTGTCTTCCGCTCAGGACTATGAGTAACTGCAGGAGACTTTGCATCTTTACATTTGATCCCCATCTCCTGAGGTGTCTTCCGCTCAGGACTATGAGTAACAGCAGGTGTTTTTGCATATTTACGTTTGATCCCGATCTCCTGAGGTGTCTTCCGCTCAGGACAATGAGTAACTGCAGGAGTCTTTGCATTTTTAAGTTTGATCCCCATCTCCTGAGGTGTCTTCCGCTCAGGACTATGAGTAACTGCAGGAGTTTTTGCATATTTATGTTTGATCCCCATCTCCTGAGGTGTCTTCCGCTCAGGACTATGAGTAACTGCAGGAGTCTTTGCATCTTTACGTTTGATCCCTATCTCCTGAGTTTTCTTCAGTTTAGGATTAATATGAGTAACAGCAGGTGTCTTTGCATCCATTGTACCTTCACGGCTTTGCTGCATCTTTTCAGATACCTTATTGGAAATGTGGGCACCTGAGAGACAAACACGTTTCATCTTTTTTAACAGAACAGCCTCGTCACCAGATTGTGGGCCATGGGGTGACTTCCCTGGTATAGGAGCAGAAGAATGATTTACTGGCTTTGACATTGGTTTTACCTTCTTTTGCAGTGCAGTTTGAGGGACTTGATCCTTTGCAGCTGAATAAAGGATCTTTTTCTTCTTTGTTTCCACTTTGGAGCACTTTGGTACCCCCTCAGACTTTGACGGACACTCAGTCTTCACTGAACTCAGCACGTTATTACGAACCTTCTGAGCAATATGTGAGGGGGCCTTCACCTCTGAAGATCTCTTCACCATATCTTTTAACCCACCCCTTTTCCACACTGGCACATATAACTCTTTGTTGCTTTGCACATCAATATGTAACTTTGAGAGGTGGCTCAGCTTCCGAGCTGGTTGAGTTGGGTACATTAGAGGTGGTTCACTTTTTTCATTAGCAGCAAGCTGAACTGCTCCTTGTGTAATTAAACTGGTCTGGGAAATATGTTGGGCTCCAAGCGAGGTCTGACACACTGTAACAAAATCAAAAAGGAGAAATAATCAATTATCATAAATACCAACACATTGTACATAATAACACAAAGGAAGAAAAGCAAACACATGCTTAATCCCTTCAGTATTGGCGAGGACTACATACTGTAGAGTTCTATATATTTGTAACACTACAGTGGCGAATGACCGTAATTAAAGATCTTTATAACAGGTAATGGTATCGGTCAAGGAGAAGATTTTGAACAATGATTAGTAAAGATTCTCCATATCTCACCTTGTAAGGTCTGCATTCCTCTAAGGGGTATGAATGGTGGCTGCTGAAGTTGTGCATACTCGGTGGCCATTATACAAGGCCCTATTGTAGCACGTCTTTCCAAATGTGTGTTGGGACGGAAAGTAACAGGCTGCGTTGTGGCTTCTCCCCTAACCTGTCCTGCAAATCCTGTGTATCCTCCTGTAGCAGTGTGGTAGAATCCTCCGTTCATGTCCGATACACGAGGGTAAGCGCGTGTTGCCTGTGGGATCTGCTGTAGATACATTGGTGTTCCTGCAGACCCTTGTTGCAAAATCATGCCTTGGGCCCCATGTCTGTAGACTTCTGTATTCCTCCCTACTGGGTGGAAGCTGTTGCTCCATGAAGGGTAAGCAGTGGTGACTGCAGGAGCACTGCAGGTCGGTGGAGGGTTCACAGCAGAGGAATTTAAAAACTGATCTGTAAGGAAGAAAGGTAAAAGTGAAGGGCCAGAAAAGCACAATCAAGGCACATTTCTTTAACACACGGGGACTCAACTCCAGTCATCAAACCCCCCACAATAGGTCAACTTTTCAGGATATTCCAGCTTTAGCACAGGTGGCCCAATCACTCAATCAGCCTCTGATTGAGTCACCTGTGCTGAAGCAGGGACTGATTGAGCGAGCTGTGCTGAAGCAGGGACGGATTGAGCCACCTCCGCTGAAGCTGGGATATCCTGAAAGCCTGACTTTGGGGGGTTAGGACTGCTTTAACAGACCTGCTAAAAGATATTCTTGATATCAAATACATATGAAATACATAGAGATGCTCACTTGGCTTGGTATTTTTATTTTGCCTTTAAAATATTTGGGGTTTTGGTTCTGGTTTTGAATAAAGTTTTTGGTGGTCTTTGTTTTGTTATGAATAGCAAGCACTAACAGGGATAATGGCTTGCTGGGAAAACACATTTATTTGATTATCAATGTTACATACCACTACTCTGATCAATAGTGGTCAGAAGTTTCAATATTTAAATACATTTTTAAGCAAGCTCCATGATTGCCTTCTATAGCATTGCTATGTATTGAAACACCAGAGCACCCGTACATTTTAGCTCAATATATGGGGTTTAATCTATAAATATATATATAGATATATATTTATACATATACATATACATATATGATGTGTTGGGATGTAACACAGACAGAAAACTATTTCTAGGTAGTTTTCAACACAAAGTGGCAACTGGCATATAAAACTTGTGCAGTCCATCACCTGCTTTCATGTCCACCTATGAACACAATGACAAATATAGATGTACCATAGCTTTCGGAACTGGATCTTTAAAAATAAAAATAAATACATAAAAATTGCCTGTTCCTACTGTAGTATTTTGTGGTAATATTATGGTGTGGTATTCTGAGACGTCTGGTATATTGAGGTATCTGGAGGAGCACTCAGGTCAGCTATATCTGTAAATCAAGTGGCAGATTCTGCCCTCGTTTTGTGGCTTTGTCTTTTTTGGGGCCTTTGTATTACTGTAGAGTAGTGGTTTCCAACCTTTTTTTGGTTAAGGAACCATATGTGAAATTCTGAGGGACCCCAACCCTCTCTAACAACGAGTCTAAGATGAGATGCATTGTAATATACCCCAACCCTATCTAATAGTGCGTCTGAGATCAGATGAAGTGTGAGGAACCCCAATCCTCTCTAATAGCGCTTCTGAGATCAGATGCATTGTAAGGAACCCCAACCCTCTCCAATAGCGCGTTTGAGATAAGATGCATTGTACTGTAAATTCTTCTGTATTAAGTACAATTTTAAAATGACCTAAAAATTACAGCGAACCCTTTAGGGATGCCCGGGGAATCCTAGGGTTCCTAGGATCCGTGGTTGAAAAACACTGCTGTAGACAATAATTTAAGGATATGGCTGAAAGTAGTCGAACATTACACCCCACGGTGTAGAATTGGTCCAATAGTTATTGACCTAAACTTAGGGCAAGGAAAAGCATGCCTTATACATAACTAATCCTACTGTATACACTAAGGTTCCTGTGTCTTTTTTTACTATCCCATAGATCCCATAGACGTTTGCCGCTTTGACATTTATGTATACAGTACATGTGTTCTTTTCTATACATTACTGTTCAAATCATTTAAGATTTTGAATTACAAGCCAGATATAAAAGTAAATACAATAAAACAAATATGTGTGTATGTATCTATAATAAATCAGTTTTGACATTTATAAAAAAAAATATTATCCAATTAAGGCCAGGTACCTAACCCCCCTGGGTGTTGTCTACCTCCGTCCCTCCCCCCCGCCCCCCACCCCATCCGTCTTCTTTCTCCCATCCATTGATAGGAGTCATGTTATCTGTTCTGTACCCCATAAAACATTGTGAAAGTAAACAGTTCAGAAATATAGATATTATCCATTTCTTTTTGGGTATGTAAAGGTCACGTTGCTTCCTACCTGCCATGATACAGAGTTAAGGTGGAGATAATTAGTCTCTCTGTACAGCGCCACTCTTTTCCTATCTCTGAGATGTCCACAAAACTAACGGTTTCCTTCGGGAACTAATTCAAGTCACGCACAAACAAGTTTACATTTGTGTATTTATCTCAGTCTCTAAGGCGATTCCATGATGTCATTACAGAACACTGCTGCTGGCATCTCCTAGGAGGCTCAATGATACTGTCTCGTGATGTCATAATAGAGAAATCAGCTACTGTTGACATTTAATTTCAAGTGGTTGAGAAGTGGTTAACTTGAGTAGCAGTCATAAAAATCACAGCTACTGTGATACATTGTATTACATACATTGGGTGACACAAGTACACATATGGACAGTGCCACTGACAGCAGTGGGATCAACATACTGTATCACTGGGTTCAAATGCATTGACTTCATGGCAAGATAAAGTATCACAGATTATAATGAGATGTATCACAGTCTGCGTCTCTGCCCCAGCATGCACCTTGGGGAGAGTCAGTAGGAGGAGTTGGGGAGGAGTTACATGGCACACAGATTATAATGAGATGTATCACAGTCTGCGTCTCTGCCCCAGCTTGCACCTTGGGGAGAGTCAGTAGAAGGAGTTGGGGGGAGTTACATGGTGCACAGATTATAATCAGATGTATCACATTCTGCGTCTCTGCCCCAATTTGCACCTTGGGGAGAGTGAGTAGGATGAGTTGGGGGCAGTTACATGGTGCACAGATTAAAATGAGATGCGTCACAAGTTGCATTTCTCTGATACTTTTTTTTAACCTTTTATTTGCCCAAAACAATCCTCCATATCTGAAGTGCCATAAGTCTAACATACCGCGTCAGAAGTAAGAAACTGTTCTTACAGTATATATGCTGCGGCTCTGCTCCAAAAAATAGAGCCATGCGTCTAAACACAATTACTCTATGTTGCTGCATAGACCTTTTATGTCTAATTCCAGCACTGGGGAAGTGTTCAACTCCATTCAAGGGCAGTCTAAACTAAACTACTACTTTGGTACAGCACTGCACTTTGCTTTAATGCTTCAGACATACACATTATGGGCTTTGAATGGGTCCCCCTGCTTATTTGTGGGGGGATAGAGATGAGTCTTTTACAATGAGAGTGCTACTGGATCTATGTTCTATATACAGTGACACCTCGCAGCCTTAATTACAATTTATTTTGGGATGTTTTTTGTCAGTACACTAAAACCTCCTCTTGGATAGACACAGGGGGATATTCTAGTAGCTGGGAGTTGTGCAAAAGCGTGCAGAAAGAGCCTTATCCGATTGGATTTCTAGAACAGCGGTGCGCAAACTGGGGGGCGCGACCCCCACGCGGGGCGCAAGACTGCCGTCTGGGGGGCGTGGGGTTTACAGAGGCCCCGCGCGCTTCCCGAAGGCACTTAAATTAAGTGCCGGGGGAGCTGCAGGGCCTCTGTAAACCTTCACTTACCTAGGCTCCGGCGGCTTCCTTCCTGCGTCGCCATGGCAACGCGGCATCAAAATGACGCTGTGAGGTCATGTGACGTCACGTTACTAGGGCAACGTGACGTCATGACGCCGGAGCGCAGGTGAATGGGGGTTCTGCTTTAGATATTGTGAAGCGGGGGCATCCAGACACTGATTAAGGGGTGCAGGAAACTAGTCATTCACACCTGGCTTTTATTTCTAGATCGACATTTACACAGACACACACACACACACACACGTAACAAGGGCTAATTGTAGTATAATGTAATACAATAAATATATTTGTCATTTAAATGGATTTTATTCATATGTTTTATTTTAAAGCGGGGTTGGGGGCGGGGTTGGGGGCGGGACTAGGGGCGGGGTTGGGGGCGGGACTAGGTGGCGAGTAGATTTTTTGGTTGGGCGAGTAGATTTTTGGGTGATTTGTCGAACACTGTATATATTTATATAGATATTAGTATGTACCATTGACTTTTATACACCAAGTGCAATCCATTTCTGTGCGCTAAACAGTATTTTGGGGCTGGGCGCAGATGGAGAAATTTGAACTTAGTACACGAGTGCAATTGAAGTTTGACATGCGCCGAAACCCTCCACCCCTCCCCCCGCTCAGTTTGCGATGCTTAGTATATTGGCCTCAGTAGGTCTCTCCCTTCCACTTCAAAGTAACGTATTGACAACCAAAGGGGACCTGCTACAGTAGTTTTTGGTGATTTCATCAGTCCCACTTGGCAAATAGTATATTGGAGATTCAAAAAAAGAGAAAGCGCTCGTTAAAGTAACACATTCTTTGATATTTTTAATCGAAAACAATGATATTCTTCCAGTGTATTAGTCAAGCACCTTACAGTTCACAAATACACACTAGAGAGGGTTGGGGTTCCTTACAATGCATTGATCAAATACATTGTAAGGAGCCCCAACCCTCTCTAACAGCGCGTCTGAAATCTGCATTGTAAGGAATCCCAACTTTCTCTAATAGCGCGTCTGAGATCAGATGCATTCAAAGGAGCCCCAACCCTCTCTAATAGCGCGTCTGAGATCAGATGCATTGTAAGGAACCCCAACCCTCTCTAATTGTGACCCTTGCACTCACCACGAACAAGGCGGACCCCCGGTACTGAGGTGGGAAAGTAGAAACTGCGCACCCACAGCAGTGGAGGCACGCCTGGATTGTCAGCGTAGCCGGGTCGGGGTTGGAGAGAGAGGGTAGTCCAGATACTTGCCGCGGTCATGGGGAGGAGCCAGTAACGGTAGATGTCCGTTGTGCCGAGGTCGAGGGTTGGAGCTGGTGGGTTAAAAGAATGTCCTATATCCGTGGTCAGGGATGGAGAGATGCAGGTAGTCGAGGGCAAGCTGGGGTCGTTATACAGAGAGCGTCCAAGAGTCTAGCCGTGTCGGTACACATGAGGTCAAACTGAAAGCAAGAGAGGCAAGGCGCAAGGCAAAGCAGGAATGTAGGAACACAAGGCTACTATGGTCTATGCTCAGCAATGTGTAACTGAGCAAGCAGAGATTAAATAGGAGGACTGGAGCAATGAAAGTGAGAGGCGGAACGGAGGTGTGGCCCCGCGGGAGCTGTGATTGGACGCAGAGCGCAGGAGACAGGTGGGCATTGTTACGGGTGTTGTGTCGCAGCTGGGGAGTGGTGCACGATCGTCCCGTGAGCGCGCCGCGCGTGAGTGACACGTGACACGAACGGGGGGTGGGACCAAGCTCCATAGAGATGTTTGAAAACCTCTGTGTGCGCGCGCTTTTGTTGCCGGTCATTTGATTAGATGAGTTATTAAAAGCAAATTGTGTAGTTACTGTACACTCTCTCCAGTTCATTTATTTTTTCGTTCCGGTTGTGCATCGCACATTTTTCACTTTGTACTATCTCCCTAGCGAACAACACACCAAAAGGTGCCCTGCAGCAACCCACAGGAGCAGGATTGAACTGATGCACCCTTTGGTTTCATAATCTCCTTTGGTGTCATCCAAAATGGCCTGGCGAAGAGTTTTTCCGTAGAGTCGCTTGTAATGAACTTTGTTATTATTGAGGATAGAGTCTATGATATTGGCCGACTAGCAAGTCTACAGTTATTGATTTAAAAAGTTAACTAGGTGCCATTCCATGTGAACATTTACAGCTGATTTGTGATAGCTCAATAACAGAGCAGAACCAGCTAGGCGCCATCTTTTCTACATGTATATACTGTAAACCCCTAGACTGATCATTTACACCATTTATAAGTGGAGTTGGTAAGGATACCTCTCTATTTATGAGACAAAGGCTTGGACATTACTGTAGTGTTTTTGATTTAAACAAACAGGGCCCAAAATCTACTGTTGGGATTGTTTTTTGGAGCCCCAGATTTGGTCTTTGGACTTGTTTTTGTCATAGTTTATAGACTGCTTGTTCACTGGATTGATTGTACTTAATATGTCATACCAAAATATTACACAACATATGAATTTATAGTCACAAATACATTTTGCGAGAGTGTACGCAACAGCTCTACTCTGGGGGCCATGATGTTCACTTTTAAATGTCACATCTTCTTTAATATACACTAATGCAACATAGAGCGCTCCCAGGTGGTATCGAATTGGTCTAACTGCATCAATACGAGGCTCCCAACTTGTTTCACAGACTCTCTTTAGTGTTAAATTGGGTAAGGATTTTAAAAGAATGATTTATCTGTTGGTGGACCTGGGGAAGAAATTATACAACGGTTGAATTAAGCCCAAAAATTAAATGGCACCTATATTGGGTTTGGCAGTGTTGTTAACCACTAGGTTCAAATAATGAGAACTACATGGTAAATAAAACGCACGTGGGTTCATGTTCAACATGTCTTTGAACTCCATTATGCTTTCCCCGCATATTTGCAGCATTGTCATAGCTTTGGCCCTGCATATTTTCTACATTTATATTGAGATCCAATAGTTCCTTTATTATCCAATCACTTAAGATGATGTCATTTCTGCCAAAAAATAAAATGGAAGCCATCACATGGTACATCCACCAATTAGATTGGTGGATATATCATTTGTCAGTCAAATGTGATGTCACAGGCCTTATATAAGGTCTGTCATGTCTTATTTGACCCTAAGAAGACGTCTGATCAACATCTCCCGGACCTGTGAAGAAGAAAAAACTACTCACCCGGGCCCACTCTTCCAGCAACTGAGGATCATGGACCCACCCTCCCCATGGCTTTCTTTCACCCCCCCTCCCCATGTCTCTTTCATCCCCCCATGTCTCTCTATCGCCTCCCTCCCCATGTCTCTTTCACCCCTCTCCCCATGTCTCTTTTTCACGCCCCACCCCATGGCTCTCTTTCACCCCCCTCTCTATGTCTCTTGCACCCCCTCCCCGTGTTTCTCTATCATCCCCCCCCTCCAAATGTCTCTCTATCACCCCCCCTCTAAATGTCTCTCGATCACCTCCCCATGTCTCTTTCACCCTCCCCTCCCAATGTCTCTTCACCCCTGCTCCCATGTCTCTTCACCCCTGCTCCCCATGTCTCTTTACCCCTGTTCCCATGTCTCTTCACCGCCGCTCCCCATGACTCTTTCACCCACTCCCCATGTCTCTTTCACCCACTCCCCATGTCTCTTTCACCCCTCCCCATGTCTCTCTTTTAAACCCATTCCCATGTCTCTATATCACCCCCTACCTATGTCTCTCTTTCACCCTCCTCCCCTCGCCATGTCTCTTTCACCCCCCTCCCCTCACCATGTCTCTCCTTCACCCCCCTCCCCTCGCCATGACTCTCACCCCTCCACCTTCCTTCCACATGTCATAAACTCACACACACACTCACACTTAACAATTCTTGGTATATCTATAGAGGGTATTACTGTGCATCTGTATTATTTTTTAGTATAATGCTACTAGTAGTAGTACTTTTTTTTAAACAACTCTGAATTAAAATTTTAATGTATCATAATGTAACAATCATTTTTTGTTTCTATAGCAACCATTTACAAAGTCACATCCCCTTCCTATTTTGAAACAGGCTCTGGCAACCCCCCCCCCCTTTTTTTGAACACTGCCCTCTCCCTAGCTGTGCAAAACTCAATTGTATCCAGTGACTGCCTGGTCACATGATCACCCCAGAGAACTTTGCATTTTTGGTCCTCTTCTGCTGCACTGGCAACCATTTAGTCAACCCCCGAGCCGAATCTTCACCGATCAATCGCAACTTAGCTAATTACTTATCAATGTGTGGATTGTATTGATGCACATATCAAAGGGATTTTTTTTTTTTAAACGACAGCTTGGACTGCTGCTTTAAAGGTGGGCAGAGTAAGTTTGGAAACGGGGAGGAGTCACAGACCTCCAAACAATTTAAATCTGCGCACACAAACCCATGTAAACTCAACCCCAGACCCACCTCACCATATATATTTGTCTTAAGGAGTGCTACTGGGTATGTGACATTGTACAGTATAAACACAAGGAAGAGAAGCCCAATGCAACATGATCCTCCGCCGACTTAAATTTAACATGTCAAAAACAGAACTCCTTATATTTCATGCCAAACCTGGCCCTACTACCACCTTCCACATTACTGTTGGAAGAACTACTATACATGCAGTAGCCCAAGCACGCTGCCCTGGGGGTCACAGACTCGTCTCTCACATTCAAAAGGTAGCTAAACCTGTCGTTTTTTCTTCCGCAAGATACACCCTTCCACTGTTGCTCGACAGCTAAAACTCTGACACAGACCCTCATTCTCTACCATCTCAAATACTGGAACCTTCTGCTGTCCGGTCTTACTGCCTCTCACCTGTCTCCCCTACAATCTATCCTAAACGCTGCTGCCAGAATCACTCTACTCTTTCCTAAATCTGTCTCAGCGTCTCCCCTGCTGAAATCCCTCTCCTGGCTTCCTATCAAATCCCGTATCTCACACTCAATTCTCCTCCTCACTTTTAAAGCTTTACACTCTTCTGCCCCTCCTTACAGCTCAGCTCTAATTTCTCGCTATGCACCATCCCGACTCTTGCGATCCGCCCAATGATGTCTTCTATCTACCCCTTTTGTATCTAAAGCCCTCTCTCGCCTTAAACCTTTCTCACTGACTGCCCTCACCTCTGGAGTGCCCTTCCCATCAATACCCGACTAGCACCTTCTCTATCCACCTTTAAGACCCACATTCTAACACATCTGCTTAAAGAAGCATGTGAGTAGCTCCGAGGCTGATACTATAGACCGCATACAAAAAGCTTGGCCCATTGCAGACGCACTTACCAGAACGCCGTCCTACTGTCTCTGTATGTTCTACCTACCAATTAGATTGTAAGCTCTTCAGAGCAGGGACTCCTTTTCCTAAATGTTACTTTTATGTCTGAAGCACTTATTCCCATGATCTGTTATTTGTATTATTTATATGATTGTCACGTGTATTACTGCGGTGAAGCGCTTTCTACATAAATGGCGCTATATAAATAAAGACATACAGTACATACATACATACAACATACAACATGACAAAGCATATAGTTAAATATTTATCTGTTTCTCTCTCATAAGTGGGGTCCGACTTACTTATCTCTCTCTCTCTCTCTCTCTCTCTCTCTCTCTCTCTCTCTCTCTCTCTCTCTCTCTCTCTCTCTCTCTCTCTCTCTCGTATCATCAAGAGGGTAATCTAAAGTTAATTTGCAGAATTTCAATAACCCTTGGCATTTGTAAATAGTTTCTTTAGTAAATAAAGAGTTCAATTGAAAATAGATACATTTTATTGAAGAGTTTTAAATATATTCTTAGTAAAATATGTTACAAACTGACTTATAAATATAAATCTTATTTACAGATAGTCACAGAGCTTGGCATCAGTTACAGATTAGTCAGGGTTTTTTTTTGTTTTTTTAGGGCTTAAGTATCTCATGGGGGAAATAAGTCTGGATGGTGGGTATCCGTAACGTTTAGAGATGTTATGATCCTTCTGCCTCTGAACAAAGCACTGTAGCCTCCCCTTGGAGGTATGTTGACAGGCTTACTCCCTCTCCAGTTGTGATTTCCTTTTCATAGCCTCTCTCTCCTCTCTCTGTTCTGGTGGAATAGGTATGGAAACCTCAAGCTCTTGGAGAGGCTGTTGACAGAAGGATGGAGTGAAGTTGTCCACTCTGCTGGGTACATTGATAGGAAGCTGCAGGTTAGAAAGCTGGTGCTTCTGGTTGAAAGGAGCTTGAATGGGGATAGTGGTTTGGCTGACCTTTTTAATGCATGTCACTGCAGCTTTCCGTTCTATGGATATCACTGGGAAGTGTTTGGGATTCTCTATAACTGAAGCTTTGTTTTCCCCACGTTGTTTGATTTCACTGGTTTTAATGCCAGGAGCTGGAATGGGGATAGTGGTTTGGCTCACCTTTTCAATGCATCTTACTGCAGCTTCCTGTTCTATGGATATCACTGGGAAGTGTTTGGGATTCTCTATAACTGAAGCTTTGTTTTCCCCATGTTGTTTGATTTCACTGGTTTTAATGTCAGGTCTTGTGTACTCATGTATTTTAAATAGCCTAGGCCTGGCATTAATACCGACACCTTTAATTCCAGAAATACTGTCCTGTTTTTTGGCCATGAACCTTTTAATCGCATCAGTAAGAGACCACTGAACATGAGAAGCAGAAGTCTGGCTTTGGCGTCCTTGCATTGGTCCAAGCTTATTTCCAAGTGTAATGGATTCTGCGGGTGCCCCTGGACCTGTGGGACCTGCTTTTTTACCCAATGGGTGAAATACTTGAACAGAGTTAATCATTTGGAGGCTGAGGTTGCTGTGATGGGCTTTCACCTTTCCTTGTTCAGAAGGTTCCAATGACTTCTTGCCCTTCCCAAGAACTTCTGAATTCACTCCAGGCTGATTAGCACTTTTTCTTTTGAGAGCTTTGGGGTTATTATCAGTACCACAAGCCAGCGCTTGCTCAAAACTGAAAACGCTGGTCTGGTTCTTTGTTTTCTTCACTAGCTGCTTAATATTGCTGTTCTGTTTACGTTTGATCCCCATCTCTTGAGGTGTCTTCCGCTCAGGACTATGAGTAACTGCAGGAGACTTTGCATCTTTACATTTGATCCCCATCTCCTGAGGTGTCTTCCGCTCAGGACTATGAGTAACAGCAGGTGTTTTTGCATATTTACGTTTGATCCCGATCTCCTGAGGTGTCTTCCGCTCAGGACAATGAGTAACTGCAGGAGTCTTTGCATTTTTAAGTTTGATCCCCATCTCCTGAGGTGTCTTCCGCTCAGGACTATGAGTAACTGCAGGAGTTTTTGCATATTTACGTTTGATCCCCATCTCCTGAGGTGTCTTCCGCTCAGGACTATGAGTAACTGCAGGAGTCTTTGCATCTTTACGTTTGATCCCTATCTCCTGAGTTTTCTTCAGTTTAGGATTAATATGAGTAACAGCAGGTGTCTTTGCATCCATTGTACCTTCACGGCTTTGCTGCATCTTTTCAGATACCTTATTGGAAATGTGGGCACCTGAGAGACAAACACGTTTCATCTTTTTTAACAGAACAGCCTCGTCACCAGATTGTGGGCCATGGGGTGACTTCCCTGGTATAGGAGCAGAAGAATGATTTACTGGCTTTGACATTGGTTTTACCTTCTTTTGCAGTGCAGTTTGAGGGACTTGATCCTTTGCAGCTGAATAAAGGATCTTTTTCTTCTTTGTTTCCACTTTGGAGCACTTTGGTACCCCCTCAGACTTTGACGGACACTCAGTCTTCACTGAACTCAGCACGTTATTACGAACCTTCTGAGCAATATGTGAGGGGGCCTTCACCTCTGAAGATCTCTTCACCATATCTTTTAACCCACCCCTTTTCCACACTGGCACATATAACTCTTTGTTGCTTTGCACATCAATATGTAACTTTGAGAGGTGGCTCAGCTTCCGAGCTGGTTGAGTTGGGTACATTAGAGGTGGTTCACTTTTTTCATTAGCAGCAAGCTGAACTGCTCCTTGTGTAATTAAACTGGTCTGGGAAATATGTTGGGCTCCAAGCGAGGTCTGACACACTGTAACAAAATCAAAAAGGAGAAATAATCAATTATCATAAATACCAACACATTGTACATAATAACACAAAGGAAGAAAAGCAAACACATGCTTAATCCCTTCAGTATTGGCGAGGACTACATACTGTAGAGTTCTATATATTTGTAACACTACAGTGGCGAATGACCGTAATTAAAGATCTTTATAACAGGTAATGGTATCGGTCAAGGAGAAGATTTTGAACAATGATTAGTAAAGATTCTCCATATCTCACCTTGTAAGGTCTGCATTCCTCTAAGGGGTATGAATGGTGGCTGCTGAAGTTGTGCATACTCGGTGGCCATTATACAAGGCCCTATTGTAGCACGTCTTTCCAAATGTGTGTTGGGACGGAAAGTAACAGGCTGCGTTGTGGCTTCTCCCCTAACCTGTCCTGCAAATCCTGTGTATCCTCCTGTAGCAGTGTGGTAGAATCCTCCGTTCATGTCCGATACACGAGGGTAAGCGCGTGTTGCCTGTGGGATCTGCTGTAGATACATTGGTGTTCCTGCAGACCCTTGTTGCAAAATCATGCCTTGGGCCCCATGTCTGTAGACTTCTGTATTCCTCCCTACTGGGTGGAAGCTGTTGCTCCATGAAGGGTAAGCAGTGGTGACTGCAGGAGCACTGCAGGTCGGTGGAGGGTTCACAGCAGAGGAATTTAAAAACTGATCTGTAAGGAAGAAAGGTAAAAGTGAAGGGCCAGAAAAGCACAATCAAGGCACATTTCTTTAACACACGGGGACTCAACTCCAGTCATCAAACCCCCCACAATAGGTCAACTTTTCAGGATATTCCAGCTTTAGCACAGGTGGCCCAATCACTCAATCAGCCTCTGATTGAGTCACCTGTGCTGAAGCAGGGACTGATTGAGCGAGCTGTGCTGAAGCAGGGACGGATTGAGCCACCTCCGCTGAAGCTGGGATATCCTGAAAGCCTGACTTTGGGGGGTTAGGACTGCTTTAACAGACCTGCTAAAAGATATTCTTGATATCAAATACATATGAAATACATAGAGATGCTCACTTGGCTTGGTATTTTTATTTTGCCTTTAAAATATTTGGGGTTTTGGTTCTGGTTTTGAATAAAGTTTTTGGTGGTCTTTGTTTTGTTATGAATAGCAAGCACTAACAGGGATAATGGCTTGCTGGGAAAACACATTTATTTGATTATCAATGTTACATACCACTACTCTGATCAATAGTGGTCAGAAGTTTCAATATTTAAATACATTTTTAAGCAAGCTCCATGATTGCCTTCTATAGCATTGCTATGTATTGAAACACCAGAGCACCCGTACATTTTAGCTCAATATATGGGGTTTAATCTATAAATATATATATAGATATATATTTATACATATACATATACATATATGATGTGTTGGGATGTAACACAGACAGAAAACTATTTCTAGGTAGTTTTCAACACAAAGTGGCAACTGGCATATAAAACTTGTGCAGTCCATCACCTGCTTTCATGTCCACCTATGAACACAATGACAAATATAGATGTACCATAGCTTTCGGAACTGGATCTTTAAAAATAAAAATAAATACATAAAAATTGCCTGTTCCTACTGTAGTATTTTGTGGTAATATTATGGTGTGGTATTCTGAGACGTCTGGTATATTGAGGTATCTGGAGGAGCACTCAGGTCAGCTATATCTGTAAATCAAGTGGCAGATTCTGCCCTCGTTTTGTGGCTTTGTCTTTTTTGGGGCCTTTGTATTACTGTAGAGTAGTGGTTTCCAACCTTTTTTTGGTTAAGGAACCATATGTGAAATTCTGAGGGACCCCAACCCTCTCTAACAACGAGTCTAAGATGAGATGCATTGTAATATACCCCAACCCTATCTAATAGTGCGTCTGAGATCAGATGAAGTGTGAGGAACCCCAATCCTCTCTAATAGCGCTTCTGAGATCAGATGCATTGTAAGGAGCCCCAACCCTCTCTAATAGCGCGTCTGAGATCAGATGCATTGTAAGGAACCCCAACCCTCTCCAATAGCGCGTTTGAGATAAGATGCATTGTACTGTAAATTCTTCTGTATTAAGTACAATTTTAAAATGACCTAAAAATTACAGCGAACCCTTTAGGGATGCCCGGGGAATCCTAGGGTTCCTAGGATCCGTGGTTGAAAAACACTGCTGTAGACAATAATTTAAGGATATGGCTGAAAGTAGTCGAACATTACACCCCACGGTGTAGAATTGGTCCAATAGTTATTGACCTAAACTTAGGGCAAGGAAAAAGCATGCCTTATACATAACTAATCCTACTGTATACACTAAGGTTCCTGTGTCTTTTTTTACTATCCCATAGATCCCATAGACGTTTGCCGCTTTGACATTTATGTATACAGTACATGTGTTCTTTTCTATACATTACTGTTCAAATCATTTAAGATTTTGAATTACAAGCCAGATATAAAAGTAAATACAATAAAACAAATATGTGTGTATGTATCTATAATAAATCAGTTTTGACATTTATAAAAAAAAATATTATCCAATTAAGGCCAGGTACCTAACCCCCCTGGGTGTTGTCTACCTACGTCCCTCCCCCCCGCCCCCCACCCCATCTGTCTTCTTTCTCCCATCCATTGATAGGAGTCATGTTATCTGTTCTGTACCCCATAAAACATTGTGAAAGTAAACAGTTCAGAAATATAGATATTATCCATTTCTTTTTGGGTATGTAAAGGTCACGTTGCTTCCTACCTGCCATGATACAGAGTTAAGGTGGAGATAATTAGTCTCTCTGTACAGCGCCACTCTTTTCCTATCTCTGAGATGTCCACAAAACTAACGGTTTCCTTCGGGAACTAATTCAAGTCACGCACAAACAAGTTTACATTTGTGTATTTATCTCAGTCTCTAAGGCGATTCCATGATGTCATTACAGAACACTGCTGCTGGCATCTCCTAGGAGGCTCAATGATACTGTCTCGTGATGTCATAATAGAGAAATCAGCTACTGTTGACATTTAATTTCAAGTGGTTGAGAAGTGGTTAACTTGAGTAGCAGTCATAAAAATCACAGCTACTGTGATACATTGTATTACATACATTGGGTGACACAAGTACACATATGGACAGTGCCACTGACAGCAGTGGGATCAACATACTGTATCACTGGGTTCAAATGCATTGACTTCATGGCAAGATAAAGTATCACAGATTATAATGAGATGTATCACAGTCTGCGTCTCTGCCCCAGCTTGCACCTTGGGGAGAGTCAGTAGGAGGAGTTGGGGGGAGTTACATGGTGCACAGATTATAATCAGATGTATCACATTCTGCGTCTCTGCCCCAATTTGCACCTTGGGGAGAGTGAGTAGGATGAGTTGGGGGCAGTTACATGGTGCACAGATTAAAATGAGATGCGTCACAAGTTGCATTTCTCTGATACTTTTTTTTAACCTTTTATTTGCCCAAAACAATCCTCCATATCTGAAGTGCCATAAGTCTAACATACCGCGTCAGAAGTAAGAAACTGTTCTTACAGTATATATGCTGCGGCTCTGCTCCAAAAAATAGAGCCATGCGTCTAAACACAATTACTCTATGTTGCTGCATAGACCTTTTATGTCTAATTCCAGCACTGGGGAAGTGTTCAACTCCATTCAAGGGCAGTCTAAACTAAACTACTACTTTGGTACAGCACTGCACTTTGCTTTAATGCTTCAGACATACACATTATGGGCTTTGAATGGGTCCCCCTGCTTATTTGTGGGGGGATAGAGATGAGTCTTTTACAATGAGAGTGCTACTGGATCTATGTTCTATATACAGTGACACCTCGCAGCCTTAATTACAATTTATTTTGGGATGTTTTTTGTCAGTACACTAAAACCTCCTCTTGGATAGACACAGGGGGATATTCTAGTAGCTGGGAGTTGTGCAGAAAGAGCCTTATCCGATTGGATTTCTAGAACAGCGGTGCGCAAACTGGGGGGCGCGACCCCCACGCGGGGCGCAAGACTGCCGTCTGGGGGGCGTGGGGTTTACAGAGGCCCCGCGCGCTTCCCGAAGGCACTTAAATTAAGTGCCGGGGGAGCTGCAGGGCCTCTGTAAACCTTCACTTACCTAGGCTCCGGCGGCTTCCTTCCTGCGTCGCCATGGCAACGCGGCATCAAAATGACGCTGTGAGGTCATGTGACGTCACGTTACTAGGGCAACGTGACGTCATGACGCCGGAGCGCAGGTGAATGGGGGTTCTGCTTTAGATATTGTGAAGCGGGGGCATCCAGACACTGATTAAGGGGTGCAGGAAACTAGTCATTCACACCTGGCTTTTATTTCTAGATCGACATTTACACAGACACACACACACACACACACACACGTAACAAGGGCTAATTGTAGTATAATGTAATACAATAAATATATTTGTCATTTAAATGGATTTTATTCATATGTTTTATTTTAAAGCGGGGTTGGGGGCGGGGTTGGGGGCGGGACTAGGGGCGGGGTTGGGGGCGGGACTAGGGAGTAGATTTTTTGGTTGGGCGAGTAGATTTTTGGGTGATTTGTCGAACACTGTATATATTTATATAGATATTAGTATGTACCATTGACTTTTATACACCAAGTGCAATCCATTTCTGTGCGCTAAACAGTATTTTGGGGCTGGGCGCAGATGGAGAAATTTGAACTTAGTACACGAGTGCAATTGAAGTTTGACATGCGCCGAAACCCTCCACCCCTCCCCCCGCTCAGTTTGCGATGCTTAGTATATTGGCCTCAGTAGGTCTCTCCCTTCCACTTCAAAGTAACGTATTGACAACCAAAGGGGACCTGCTACAGTAGTTTTTGGTGATTTCATCAGTCCCACTTGGCAAATAGTATATTGGAGATTCAAAAAAAGAGAAAGCGCTCGTTAAAGTAACACATTCTTTGATATTTTTAATCGAAAACAATGATATTCTTCCAGTGTATTAGTCAAGCACCTTACAGTTCACAAATACACACTAGAGAGGGTTGGGGTTCCTTACAATGCATTGATCAAATACATTGTAAGGAGCCCCAACCCTCTCTAACAGCGCGTCTGAAATCTGCATTGTAAGGAATCCCAACTTTCTCTAATAGCGCGTCTGAGATCAGATGCATTCAAAGGAGCCCCAACCCTCTCTAATAGCGCGTCTGAGATCAGATGCATTGTAAGGAACCCCAACCCTCTCTAATTGTGACCCTTGCACTCACCACGAACAAGGCGGACCCCCGGTACTGAGGTGGGAAAGTAGAAACTGCGCACCCACAGCAGTGGAGGCACGCCTGGATTGTCAGCGTAGCCGGGTCGGGGTTGGAGAGAGAGGGTAGTCCAGATACTTGCCGCGGTCATGGGGAGGAGCCAGTAACGGTAGATGTCCGTTGTGCCGAGGTCGAGGGTTGGAGCTGGTGGGTTAAAAGAATGTCCTATATCCGTGGTCAGGGATGGAGAGATGCAGGTAGTCGAGGGCAAGCTGGGGTCGTTATACAGAGAGCGTCCAAGAGTCTAGCCGTGTCGGTACACATGAGGTCAAACTGAAAGCAAGAGAGGCAAGGCGCAAGGCAAAGCAGGAATGTAGGAACACAAGGCTACTATGGTCTATGCTCAGCAATGTGTAACTGAGCAAGCAGAGATTAAATAGGAGGACTGGAGCAATGAAAGTGAGAGGCGGAACGGAGGTGTGGCCCCGCGGGAGCTGTGATTGGACGCAGAGCGCAGGAGACAGGTGGGCATTGTTACGGGTGTTGTGTCGCAGCTGGGGAGTGGTGCACGATCGTCCCGTGAGCGCGCCGCGCGTGAGTGACACGTGACACGAACGGGGGGTGGGACCAAGCTCCATAGAGATGTTTGAAAACCTCTGTGTGCGCGCGCTTTTGTTGCCGGTCATTTGATTAGATGAGTTATTAAAAGCAAATTGTGTAGTTACTGTACACTCTCTCCAGTTCATTTATTTTTTCGTTCCGGTTGTGCATCGCACATTTTTCACTTTGTACTATCTCCCTAGCGAACAACACACCAAAAGGTGCCCTGCAGCAACCCACAGGAGCAGGATTGAACTGATGCACCCTTTGGTTTCATAATCTCCTTTGGTGTCATCCAAAATGGCCTGGCGAAGAGTTTTTCCGTAGAGTCGCTTGTAATGAACTTTGTTATTATTGAGGATAGAGTCTATGATATTGGCCGACTAGCAAGTCTACAGTTATTGATTTAAAAAGTTAACTAGGTGCCATTCCATGTGAACATTTACAGCTGATTTGTGATAGCTCAATAACAGAGCAGAACCAGCTAGGCGCCATCTTTTCTACATGTATATACTGTAAACCCCTAGACTGATCATTTACACCATTTATAAGTGGAGTTGGTAAGGATACCTCTCTATTTATGAGACAAAGGCTTGGACATTACTGTAGTGTTTTTGATTTAAACAAACAGGGCCCAAAATCTACTGTTGGGATTGTTTTTTGGAGCCCCAGATTTGGTCTTTGGACTTGTTTTTGTCATAGTTTATAGACTGCTTGTTCACTGGATTGATTGTACTTAATATGTCATACCAAAATATTACACAACATATGAATTTATAGTCACAAATACATTTTGCGAGAGTGTACGCAACAGCTCTACTCTGGGGGCCATGATGTTCACTTTTAAATGTCACATCTTCTTTAATATACACTAATGCAACATAGAGCGCTCCCAGGTGGTATCGAATTGGTCTAACTGCATCAATACGAGGCTCCCAACATGTTTCACAGACTCTCTTTAGTGTTAAATTGGGTAAGGATTTTAAAAGAATGATTTATCTGTTGGTGGACCTGGGGAAGAAATTATACAACGGTTGAATTAAGCCCAAAAATTAAATGGCACCTATATTGGGTTTGGCAGTGTTGTTAACCACTAGGTTCAAATAATGAGAACTACATGGTACATAAAACGCACGTGGGTTCATGTTCAACATGTCTTTGAACTCCATTATGCTTTCCCCGCATATTTGCAGCATTGTCATAGCTTTGGCCCTGCATATTTTCTACATTTATATTGAGATCCAATAGTTCCTTTATTATCCAATCACTTAAGATGATGTCATTTCTGCCAAAAAATAAAATGGAAGCCATCACATGGTACATCCACCAATTAGATTGGTGGATATATCATTTGTCAGTCAAATGTGATGTCACAGGCCTTATATAAGGTCTGTCATGTCTTATTTGACCCTAAGAAGCCGTCCGATCAACATCTCCCGGACCTGTGAAGAAGAAAAAACTACTCACCCGGGCCCACTCTTCCAGCAACTGAGGATCATGGACCCACCCTCCCCATGGCTTTCTTTCACCCCCCCTCCCCATGTCTCTTTCATCCCCCCATGTCTCTCTATCGCCTCCCTCCCCATGTCTCTTTCACCCCTCTCCCCATGTCTCTTTTTCACGCCCCACCCCATGGCTCTCTTTCACCCCCCTCTCTATGTCTCTTGCACCCCCTCCCCGTGTTTCTCTATCATCCCCCCCCTCCAAATGTCTCTCTATCACCCCCCCTCTAAATGTCTCTCGATCACCTCCCCATGTCTCTTTCACCCTCCCCTCCCAATGTCTCTTCACCCCTGCTCCCATGTCTCTTCACCCCTGCTCCCCATGTTTCTTTACCCCTGTTCCCATGTCTCTTCACCGCCGCTCCCCATGACTCTTTCACCCACTCCCCATGTCTCTTTCACCCACTCCCCATGTCTCTTTCACCCCTCCCCATGTCTCTCTTTTAAACCCATTCCCATGTCTCTATATCACCCCCTACCTATGTCTCTCTTTCACCCTCCTCCCCTCGCCATGTCTCTTTCACCCCCTCCCCTCACCATGTCTCTCCTTCACCCCCCTCCCCTCACCATGACTCTCACCCCTCCACCTTCCTTCCACATGTCATAAACTCACACACACACTCACACTTAACAATTCTTGGTATATCTATAGAGGGTATTACTGTGCATCTGTATTATTTTTTAGTATAATGCTACTAGTAGTAGTACTTTTTTTTAAACAACTCTGAATTAAAATTTTAATGTATCATAATGTAACAATCATTTTTTGTTTCTATAGCAACCATTTACAAAGTCACATCCCCTTCCTATTTTGAAACAGGCTCTGGCAACCCCCCCCCCCCCCCTTTTTTTGAACACTGCCCTCTCCCTAGCTGTGCAAAACTCAATTGTATCCAGTGACTGCCTGGTCACATGATCACCCCAGAGAACTTTGCATTTTTGGTCCTCTTCTGCTGCACTGGCAACCATTTAGTCAACCCCCGAGCCGAATCTTCACCGATCAATCGCAACTTAGCTAATTACTTATCAATGTGTGGATTGTATTGATGCACATATCAAAGGGATTTTTTTTTTTTAAACGACAGCTTGGACTGCTGCTTTAAAGGTGGGCAGAGTAAGTTTGGAAACGGGGAGGAGTCACAGACCTCCAAACAATTTAAATCTGCGCACACAAACCCATGTAAACTCAACCCCAGACCCACCTCACCATATATATTTGTCTTAAGGAGTGCTACTGGGTATGTGACATTGTACAGTATAAACACAAGGAAGAGAAGCCCAATGCAACATGATCCTCCGCCGACTTAAATTTAACATGTCAAAAACAGAACTCCTTATATTTCATGCCAAACCTGGCCCTACTACCACCTTCCACATTACTGTTTGAAGAACTACTATACATGCAGTAGCCCAAGCACGCTGCCCTGGGGGTCACAGACTCGTCTCTCACATTCAAAAGGTAGCTAAACCTGTCGTTTTTTCTTCCGCAAGATACACCCTTCCACTGTTGCTCGACAGCTAAAACTCTGACACAGACCCTCATTCTCTACCATCTCAAATACTGGAACCTTCTGCTGTCCGGTCTTACTGCCTCTCACCTGTCTCCCCTACAATCTATCCTAAACGCTGCTGCCAGAATCACTCTACTCTTTCCTAAATCTGTCTCAGCGTCTCCCCTGCTGAAATCCCTCTCCTGGCTTCCTATCAAATCCCGTATCTCACACTCAATTCTCCTCCTCACTTTTAAAGCTTTACACTCTTCTGCCCCTCCTTACAGCTCAGCTCTAATTTCTCGCTATGCACCATCCCGACTCTTGCGATCCGCCCAATGATGTCTTCTATCTACCCCTTTTGTATCTAAAGCCCTCTCTCGCCTTAAACCTTTCTCACTGACTGCCCTCACCTCTGGAGTGCCCTTCCCATCAATACCCGACTAGCACCTTCTCTATCCACCTTTAAGACCCACATTCTAACACATCTGCTTAAAGAAGCATGTGAGTAGCTCCGAGGCTGATACTATAGACCGCATACAAAAAGCTTGGCCCATTGCAGACGCACTTACCAGAACGCCGTCCTACTGTCTCTGTATGTTCTACCTACCAATTAGATTGTAAGCTCTTCAGAGCAGGGACTCCTTTTCCTAAATGTTACTTTTATGTCTGAAGCACTTATTCCCATGATCTGTTATTTGTATTATTTATATGATTGTCACGTGTATTACTGCGGTGAAGCGCTTTCTACATAAATGGCGCTATATAAATAAAGACATACAGTACATACATACATACAACATACAACATGACAAAGCATATAGTTAAATATTTATCTGTTTCTCTCTCATAAGTGGGGTCCGACTTACTTATCTCTCTCTCTCTCTCTCTCTCTCTCTCTCTCTCTCTCTCTCTCTCTCTCTCTCTCTCTCTCTCTCTCTCTCTCTCTCTCTCTCTCTTATCATCAAGAGGGTAATCTAAAGTTAATTTGCAGAATTTCAATAACCCTTGGCATTTGTAAATAGTTTCTTTAGTAAATAAAGAGTTCAATTGAAAATAGATACATTTTATTGAAGAGTTTTAAATATATTCTTAGTAAAATATGTTACAAACTGACTTATAAATATAAATCTTATTTACAGATAGTCACAGAGCTTGGCATCAGTTACAGATTAGTCAGGGGTTTTTTTTGTTTTTTTAGGGCTTAAGTATCTCATGGGGGAAATAAGTCTGGATGGTGGGTATCCGTAACGTTTAGAGATGTTATGATCCTTCTGCCTCTGAACAAAGCACTGTAGCCTCCCCTTGGAGGTATGTTGACAGGCTTACTCCCTCTCCAGTTGTGATTTCCTTTTCATAGCCTCTCTCTCCTCTCTCTGTTCTGGTGGAATAGGTATGGAAACCTCAAGCTCTTGGAGAGGCTGTTGACAGAAGGATGGAGTGAAGTTGTCCACTCTGCTGGGTACATTGATAGGAAGCTGCAGGTTAGAAAGCTGGTGCTTCTGGTTGAAAGGAGCTTGAATGGGGATAGTGGTTTGGCTGACCTTTTTAATGCATGTCACTGCAGCTTTCCGTTCTATGGATATCACTGGGAAGTGTTTGGGATTCTCTATAACTGAAGCTTTGTTTTCCCCACGTTGTTTGATTTCACTGGTTTTAATGCCAGGAGCTGGAATGGGGATAGTGGTTTGGCTCACCTTTTCAATGCATCTTACTGCAGCTTCCTGTTCTATGGATATCACTGGGAAGTGTTTGGGATTCTCTATAACTGAAGCTTTGTTTTCCCCATGTTGTTTGATTTCACTGGTTTTAATGTCAGGTCTTGTGTACTCATGTATTTTAAATAGCCTAGGCCTGGCATTAATACCGACACCTTTAATTCCAGAAATACTGTCCTGTTTTTTGGCCATGAACCTTTTAATCGCATCAGTAAGAGACCACTGAACATGAGAAGCAGAAGTCTGGCTTTGGCGTCCTTGCATTGGTCCAAGCTTATTTCCAAGTGTAATGGATTCTGCGGGTGCCCCTGGACCTGTGGGACCTGCTTTTTTACCCAATGGGTGAAATACTTGAACAGAGTTAATCATTTGGAGGCTGAGGTTGCTGTGATGGGCTTTCACCTTTCCTTGTTCAGAAGGTTCCAATGACTTCTTGCCCTTCCCAAGAACTTCTGAATTCACTCCAGGCTGATTAGCACTTTTTCTTTTGAGAGCTTTGGGGTTATTATCAGTACCACAAGCCAGCGCTTGCTCAAAACTGAAAACGCTGGTCTGGTTCTTTGTTTTCTTCACTAGCTGCTTAATATTGCTGTTCTGTTTACGTTTGATCCCCATCTCTTGAGGTGTCTTCCGCTCAGGACTATGAGTAACTGCAGGAGACTTTGCATCTTTACATTTGATCCCCATCTCCTGAGGTGTCTTCCGCTCAGGACTATGAGTAACAGCAGGTGTTTTTGCATATTTACGTTTGATCCCGATCTCCTGAGGTGTCTTCCGCTCAGGACAATGAGTAACTGCAGGAGTCTTTGCATTTTTAAGTTTGATCCCCATCTCCTGAGGTGTCTTCCGCTCAGGACTATGAGTAACTGCAGGAGTTTTTGCATATTTACGTTTGATCCCCATCTCCTGAGGTGTCTTCCGCTCAGGACTATGAGTAACTGCAGGAGTCTTTGCATCTTTACGTTTGATCCCTATCTCCTGAGTTTTCTTCAGTTTAGGATTAATATGAGTAACAGCAGGTGTCTTTGCATCCATTGTACCTTCACGGCTTTGCTGCATCTTTTCAGATACCTTATTGGAAATGTGGGCACCTGAGAGACAAACACGTTTCATCTTTTTTAACAGAACAGCCTCGTCACCAGATTGTGGGCCATGGGGTGACTTCCCTGGTATAGGAGCAGAAGAATGATTTACTGGCTTTGACATTGGTTTTACCTTCTTTTGCAGTGCAGTTTGAGGGACTTGATCCTTTGCAGCTGAATAAAGGATCTTTTTCTTCTTTGTTTCCACTTTGGAGCACTTTGGTACCCCCTCAGACTTTGACGGACACTCAGTCTTCACTGAACTCAGCACGTTATTACGAACCTTCTGAGCAATATGTGAGGGGGCCTTCACCTCTGAAGATCTCTTCACCATATCTTTTAACCCACCCCTTTTCCACACTGGCACATATAACTCTTTGTTGCTTTGCACATCAATATGTAACTTTGAGAGGTGGCTCAGCTTCCGAGCTGGTTGAGTTGGGTACATTAGAGGTGGTTCACTTTTTTCATTAGCAGCAAGCTGAACTGCTCCTTGTGTAATTAAACTGGTCTGGGAAATATGTTGGGCTCCAAGCGAGGTCTGACACACTGTAACAAAATCAAAAAGGAGAAATAATCAATTATCATAAATACCAACACATTGTACATAATAACACAAAGGAAGAAAAGCAAACACATGCTTAATCCCTTCAGTATTGGCGAGGACTACATACTGTAGAGTTCTATATATTTGTAACACTACAGTGGCGAATGACCGTAATTAAAGATCTTTATAACAGGTAATGGTATCGGTCAAGGAGAAGATTTTGAACAATGATTAGTAAAGATTCTCCATATCTCACCTTGTAAGGTCTGCATTCCTCTAAGGGGTATGAATGGTGGCTGCTGAAGTTGTGCATACTGGGTGGCCATTATACAAGGCCCTATTGTAGCACGTCTTTCCAAATGTGTGTTGGGACGGAAAGTAACAGGCTGCGTTGTGGCTTCTCCCCTAACCTGTCCTGCAAATCCTGTGTATCCTCCTGTAGCAGTGTGGTAGAATCCTCCGTTCATGTCCGATACACGAGGGTAAGCGCGTGTTGCCTGTGGGATCTGCTGTAGATACATTGGTGTTCCTGCAGACCCTTGTTGCAAAATCATGCCTTGGGCCCCATGTCTGTAGACTTCTGTATTCCTCCCTACTGGGTGGAAGCTGTTGCTCCATGAAGGGTAAGCAGTGGTGACTGCAGGAGCACTGCAGGTCGGTGGAGGGTTCACAGCAGAGGAATTTAAAAACTGATCTGTAAGGAAGAAAGGTAAAAGTGAAGGGCCAGAAAAGCACAATCAAGGCACATTTCTTTAACACACGGGGACTCAACTCCAGTCATCAAACCCCCCACAATAGGTCAACTTTTCAGGATATTCCAGCTTTAGCACAGGTGGCCCAATCACTCAATCAGCCTCTGATTGAGTCACCTGTGCTGAAGCAGGGACTGATTGAGCGAGCTGTGCTGAAGCAGGGACGGATTGAGCCACCTCCGCTGAAGCTGGGATATCCTGAAAGCCTGACTTTGGGGGGTTAGGACTGCTTTAACAGACCTGCTAAAAGATATTCTTGATATCAAATACATATGAAATACATAGAGATGCTCACTTGGCTTGGTATTTTTATTTTGCCTTTAAAATATTTGGGGTTTTGGTTCTGGTTTTGAATAAAGTTTTTGGTGGTCTTTGTTTTGTTATGAATAGCAAGCACTAACAGGGATAATGGCTTGCTGGGAAAACACATTTATTTGATTATCAATGTTACATACCACTACTCTGATCAATAGTGGTCAGAAGTTTCAATATTTAAATACATTTTTAAGCAAGCTCCATGATTGCCTTCTATAGCATTGCTATGTATTGAAACACCAGAGCACCCGTACATTTTAGCTCAATATATGGGGTTTAATCTATAAATATATATATAGATATATATTTATACATATACATATATGATGTGTTGGGATGTAACACAGACAGAAAACTATTTCTAGGTAGTTTTCAACACAAAGTGGCAACTGGCATATAAAACTTGTGCAGTCCATCACCTGCTTTCATGTCCACCTATGAACACAATGACAAATATAGATGTACCATAGCTTTCGGAACTGGATCTTTAAAAATAAAAATAAAAACATAAAAATTGCCTGTTCCTACTGTAGTATTTTGTGGTAATATTATGGTGTGGTATTCTGAGACGTCTGGTATATTGAGGTATCTGGAGGAGCACTCAGGTCAGCTATATCTGTAAATCAAGTGGCAGATTCTGCCCTCGTTTTGTGGCTTTGTCTTTTTTGGGGCCTTTGTATTACTGTAGAGTAGTGGTTTCCAACCTTTTTTTGGTTAAGGAACCATATGTGAAATTCTGAGGGACCCCAACCCTCTCTAACAACGAGTCTAAGATGAGATGCATTGTAATATACCCCAACCCTATCTAATAGTGCGTCTGAGATCAGATGAAGTGTGAGGAACCCCAATCCTCTCTAATAGCGCTTCTGAGATCAGATGCATTGTAAGGAGCCCCAACCCTCTCTAATAGCGCGTCTGAGATCAGATGCATTGTAAGGAACCCCAACCCTCTCCAATAGCGCGTTTGAGATAAGATGCATTGTACTGTAAATTCTTCTGTATTAAGTACAATTTTAAAATGACCTAAAAATTACAGCGAACCCTTTAGGGATGCCCGGGGAATCCTAGGGTTCCTAGGATCCGTGGTTGAAAAACACTGCTGTAGACAATAATTTAAGGATATGGCTGAAAGTAGTCGAACATTACACCCCACGGTGTAGAATTGGTCCAATAGTTATTGACCTAAACTTAGGGCAAGGAAAAAGCATGCCTTATACATAACTAATCCTACTGTATACACTAAGGTTCCTGTGTCTTTTTTTACTATCCCATAGATCCCATAGACGTTTGCCGCTTTGACATTTATGTATACAGTACATGTGTTCTTTTCTATACATTACTGTTCAAATCATTTAAGATTTTGAATTACAAGCCAGATATAAAAGTAAATACAATAAAACAAATATGTGTGTATGTATCTATAATAAATCAGTTTTGACATTTATAAAAAAAAATATTATCCAATTAAGGCCAGGTACCTAACCCCCCTGGGTGTTGTCTACCTCCGTCCCTCCCCCCCGCCCCCCACCCCATCCGTCTTCTTTCTCCCATCCATTGATAGGAGTCATGTTATCTGTTCTGTACCCCATAAAACATTGTGAAAGTAAACAGTTCAGAAATATAGATATTATCCATTTCTTTTTGGGTATGTAAAGGTCACGTTGCTTCCTACCTGCCATGATACAGAGTTAAGGTGGAGATAATTAGTCTCTCTGTACAGCGCCACTCTTTTCCTATCTCTGAGATGTCCACAAAACTAACGGTTTCCTTCGGGAACTAATTCAAGTCACGCACAAACAAGTTTACATTTGTGTATTTATCTCAGTCTCTAAGGCGATTCCATGATGTCATTACAGAACACTGCTGCTGGCATCTCCTAGGAGGCTCAATGATACTGTCTCGTGATGTCATAATAGAGAAATCAGCTACTGTTGACATTTAATTTCAAGTGGTTGAGAAGTGGTTAACTTGAGTAGCAGTCATAAAAATCACAGCTACTGTGATACATTGTATTACATACATTGGGTGACACAAGTACACATATGGACAGTGCCACTGACAGCAGTGGGATCAACATACTGTATCACTGGGTTCAAATGCATTGACTTCATGGCAAGATAAAGTATCACAGATTATAATGAGATGTATCACAGTCTGCGTCTCTGCCCCAGCATGCACCTTGGGGAGAGTCAGTAGGAGGAGTTGGGGAGGAGTTACATGGCACACAGATTATAATGAGATGTATCACAGTCTGCGTCTCTGCCCCAGCTTGCACCTTGGGGAGAGTCAGTAGAAGGAGTTGGGGGGAGTTACATGGTGCACAGATTATAATCAGATGTATCACATTCTGCGTCTCTGCCCCAATTTGCACCTTGGGGAGAGTGAGTAGGATGAGTTGGGGGCAGTTACATGGTGCACAGATTAAAATGAGATGCGTCACAAGTTGCATTTCTCTGATACTTTTTTTTAACCTTTTATTTGCCCAAAACAATCCTCCATATCTGAAGTGCCATAAGTCTAACATACCGCGTCAGAAGTAAGAAACTGTTCTTACAGTATATATGCTGCGGCTCTGCTCCAAAAAATAGAGCCATGCGTCTAAACACAACTACTCTATGTTGCTGCATAGACCTTTTATGTCTAATTCCAGCACTGGGGAAGTGTTCAACTCCATTCAAGGGCAGTCTAAACTAAACTACTACTTTGGTACAGCACTGCACTTTGCTTTAATGCTTCAGACATACACATTATGGGCTTTGAATGGGTCCCCCTGCTTATTTGTGGGGGGATAGAGATGAGTCTTTTACAATGAGAGTGCTACTGGATCTATGTTCTATATACAGTGACACCTCGCAGCCTTAATTACAATTTATTTTGGGATGTTTTTTGTCAGTACACTAAAACCTCCTCTTGGATAGACACAGGGGGATATTCTAGTAGCTGGGAGTTGTGCAAAAGCGTGCAGAAAGAGCCTTATCCGATTGGATTTCTAGAACAGCGGTGCGCAAACTGGGGGGCGCGACCCCCACGCGGGGCGCAAGACTGCCGTCTGGGGGGCGTGGGGTTTACAGAGGCCCCGCGCGCTTCCCGAAGGCACTTAAATTAAGTGCCGGGGGAGCTGCAGGGCCTCTGTAAACCTTCACTTACCTAGGCTCCGGCGGCTTCCTTCCTGCGTCGCCATGGCAACGCGGCATCAAAATGACGCTGTGAGGTCATGTGACGTCACGTTACTAGGGCAACGTGACGTCATGACGCCGGAGCGCAGGTGAATGGGGGTTCTGCTTTAGATATTGTGAAGCGGGGGCATCCAGACACTGATTAAGGGGTGCAGGAAACTAGTCATTCACACCTGGCTTTTATTTCTAGATCGACATTTACACAGACACACACACACACACACACGTAACAAGGGCTAATTGTAGTATAATGTAATACAATAAATATATTTGTCATTTAAATGGATTTTATTCATATGTTTTATTTTAAAGCGGGGTTGGGGGCGGGACTAGGGGCGGGGTTGGGGGCGGGACTAGGTGGCGAGTAGATTTTTTGGTTGGGCGAGTAGATTTTTGGGTGATTTGTCGAACACTGTATATATTTATATAGATATTAGTATGTACCATTGACTTTTATACACCAAGTGCAATCCATTTCTGTGCGCTAAACAGTATTTTGGGGCTGGGCGCAGATGGAGAAATTTGAACTTAGTACACGAGTGCAATTGAAGTTTGACATGCGCCGAAACCCTCCACCCCTCCCCCCGCTCAGTTTGCGATGCTTAGTATATTGGCCTCAGTAGGTCTCTCCCTTCCACTTCAAAGTAACGTATTGACAACCAAAGGGGACCTGCTACAGTAGTTTTTGGTGATTTCATCAGTCCCACTTGGCAAATAGTATATTGGAGATTCAAAAAAAGAGAAAGCGCTCGTTAAAGTAACACATTCTTTGATATTTTTAATCGAAAACAATGATATTCTTCCAGTGTATTAGTCAAGCACCTTACAGTTCACAAATACACACTAGAGAGGGTTGGGGTTCCTTACAATGCATTGATCAAATACATTGTAAGGAGCCCCAACCCTCTCTAACAGCGCGTCTGAAATCTGCATTGTAAGGAATCCCAACTTTCTCTAATAGCGCGTCTGAGATCAGATGCATTCAAAGGAGCCCCAACCCTCTCTAATAGCGCGTCTGAGATCAGATGCATTGTAAGGAACCCCAACCCTCTCTAATTGTGACCCTTGCACTCACCACGAACAAGGCGGACCCCCGGTACTGAGGTGGGAAAGTAGAAACTGCGCACCCACAGCAGTGGAGGCACGCCTGGATTGTCAGCGTAGCCGGGTCGGGGTTGGAGAGAGAGGGTAGTCCAGATACTTGCCGCGGTCATGGGGAGGAGCCAGTAATGGTAGATGTCCGTTGTGCCGAGGTCGAGGGTTGGAGCTGGTGGGTTAAAAGAATGTCCTATATCCGTGGTCAGGGATGGAGAGATGCAGGTAGTCGAGGGCAAGCTGGGGTCGTTATACAGAGAGCGTCCAAGAGTCTAGCCGTGTCGGTACACATGAGGTCAAACTGAAAGCAAGAGAGGCAAGGCGCAAGGCAAAGCAGGAATGTAGGAACACAAGGCTACTATGGTCTATGCTCAGCAATGTGTAACTGAGCAAGCAGAGATTAAATAGGAGGACTGGAGCAATGAAAGTGAGAGGCGGAACGGAGGTGTGGCCCCGCGGGAGCTGTGATTGGACGCAGAGCGCAGGAGACAGGTGGGCATTGTTACGGGTGTTGTGTCGCAGCTGGGGAGTGGTGCACGATCGTCCCGTGAGCGCGCCGCGCGTGAGTGACACGTGACACGAACGGGGGGTGGGACCAAGCTCCATAGAGATGTTTGAAAACCTCTGTGTGCGCGCGCTTTTGTTGCCGGTCATTTGATTAGATGAGTTATTAAAAGCAAATTGTGTAGTTACTGTACACTCTCTCCAGTTCATTTATTTTTTCGTTCCGGTTGTGCATCGCACATTTTTCACTTTGTACTATCTCCCTAGCGAACAACACACCAAAAGGTGCCCTGCAGCAACCCACAGGAGCAGGATTGAACTGATGCACCCTTTGGTTTCATAATCTCCTTTGGTGTCATCCAAAATGGCCTGGCGAAGAGTTTTTCCGTAGAGTCGCTTGTAATGAACTTTGTTATTATTGAGGATAGAGTCTATGATATTGGCCGACTAGCAAGTCTACAGTTATTGATTTAAAAAGTTAACTAGGTGCCATTCCATGTGAACATTTACAGCTGATTTGTGATAGCTCAATAACAGAGCAGAACCAGCTAGGCGCCATCTTTTCTACATGTATATACTGTAAACCCCTAGACTGATCATTTACACCATTTATAAGTGGAGTTGGTAAGGATACCTCTCTATTTATGAGACAAAGGCTTGGACATTACTGTAGTGTTTTTGATTTAAACAAACAGGGCCCAAAATCTACTGTTGGGATTGTTTTTTGGAGCCCCAGATTTGGTCTTTGGACTTGTTTTTGTCATAGTTTATAGACTGCTTGTTCACTGGATTGATTGTACTTAATATGTCATACCAAAATATTACACAACATATGAATTTATAGTCACAAATACATTTTGCGAGAGTGTACGCAACAGCTCTACTCTGGGGGCCATGATGTTCACTTTTAAATGTCACATCTTCTTTAATATACACTAATGCAACATAGAGCGCTCCCAGGTGGTATCGAATTGGTCTAACTGCATCAATACGAGGCTCCCAACATGTTTCACAGACTCTCTTTAGTGTTAAATTGGGTAAGGATTTTAAAAGAATGATTTATCTGTTGGTGGACCTGGGGAAGAAATTATACAACGGTTGAATTAAGCCCAAAAATTAAATGGCACCTATATTGGGTTTGGCAGTGTTGTTAACCACTAGGTTCAAATAATGAGAACTACATGGTACATAAAACGCACGTGGGTTCATGTTCAACATGTCTTTGAACTCCATTATGCTTTCCCCGCATATTTGCAGCATTGTCATAGCTTTGGCCCTGCATATTTTCTACATTTATATTGAGATCCAATAGTTCCTTTATTATCCAATCACTTAAGATGATGTCATTTCTGCCAAAAAATAAAATGGAAGCCATCACATGGTACATCCACCAATTAGATTGGTGGATATATCATTTGTCAGTCAAATGTGATGTCACAGGCCTTATATAAGGTCTGTCATGTCTTATTTGACCCTAAGAAGCCGTCTGATCAACATCTCCCGGACCTGTGAAGAAGAAAAAACAACTCACCCGGGCCCACTCTTCCAGCAACTGAGGATCATGGACCCACCCTCCCCATGGCTTTCTTTCACCCCCCCTCCCCATGTCTCTTTCATCCCCCCATGTCTCTCTATCGCCTCCCTCCCCATGTCTCTTTCACCCCTCTCCCCATGTCTCTTTTTCACGCCCCACCCCATGGCTCTCTTTCACCCCCCTCTCTATGTCTCTTGCACCCCCTCCCCGTGTTTCTCTATCATCCCCCCCCTCCAAATGTCTCTCTATCACCCCCCCTCTAAATGTCTCTCGATCACCTCCCCATGTCTCTTTCACCCTCCCCTCCCAATGTCTCTTCACCCCTGCTCCCATGTCTCTTCACCCCTGCTCCCCATGTCTCTTTACCCCTGTTCCCATGTCTCTTCACCGCCGCTCCCCATGACTCTTTCACCCACTCCCCATGTCTCTTTCACCCACTCCCCATGTCTCTTTCACCCCTCCCCATGTCTCTCTTTTAAACCCATTCCCATGTCTCTATATCACCCCCTACCTATGTCTCTCTTTCACCCTCCTCCCCTCGCCATGTCTCTTTCACCCCCCTCCCCTCACCATGTCTCTCCTTCACCCCCCTCCCCTCGCCATGACTCTCACCCCTCCACCTTCCTTCCACATTTCATAAACTCACACACACACTCACACTTAACAATTCTTGGTATATCTATAGAGGGTATTACTGTGCATCTGTATTATTTTTTAGTATAATGCTACTAGTAGTAGTACTTTTTTTTAAACAACTCTGAATTAAAATTTTAATGTATCATAATGTAACAATCATTTTTTGTTTCTATAGCAACCATTTACAAAGTCACATCCCCTTCCTATATTGAAACAAGCTCTGGCAACCCCCCCCCCTTTTTTTGAACACTGCCCTCTCCCTAGCTGTGCAAAACTCAATTGTATCCAGTGACTGCCTGGTCACATGATCACCCCAGAGAACTTTGCATTTTTGGTCCTCTTCTGCTGCACTGGCAACCATTTAGTCAACCCCCGAGCCGAATCTTCACCGATCAATCGCAACTTAGCTAATTACTTATCAATGTGTGGATTGTATTGATGCACATATCAAAGGGATTTTTTTTTTTTAAACGACAGCTTGGACTGCTGCTTTAAAGGTGGGCAGAGTAAGTTTGGAAACGGGGAGGAGTCACAGACCTCCAAACAATTTAAATCTGCGCACACAAACCCATGTAAACTCAACCCCAGACCCACCTCACCATATATATTTGTCTTAAGGAGTGCTACTGGGTATGTGACATTGTACAGTATAAACACAAGGAAGAGAAGCCCAATGCAACATGATCCTCCGCCGACTTAAATTTAACATGTCAAAAACAGAACTCCTTATATTTCATGCCAAACCTGGCCCTACTACCACCTTCCACATTACTGTTGGAAGAACTACTATACATGCAGTAGCCCAAGCACGCTGCCCTGGGGGTCACAGACTCCTCTCTCACATTCAAAAGGTAGCTAAACCTGTCGTTTTTTCTTCCGCAAGATACGCCCTTCCACTGTTGCTCGACAGCTAAAACTCTGACACAGACCCTCATTCTCTACCATCTCAAATACTGGAACCTTCTGCTGTCCGGTCTTACTGCCTCTCACCTGTCTCCCCTACAATCTATCCTAAACGCTGCTGCCAGAATCACTCTACTCTTTCCTAAATCTGTCTCAGCGTCTCCCCTGCTGAAATCCCTCTCCTGGCTTCCTATCAAATCCCGTATCTCACACTCAATTCTCCTCCTCACTTTTAAAGCTTTACACTCTTCTGCCCCTCCTTACAGCTCAGCTCTAATTTCTCGCTATGCACCATCCCGACTCTTGCGATCCGCCCAATGATGTCTTCTATCTACCCCTTTTGTATCTAAAGCCCTCTCTCGCCTTAAACCTTTCTCACTGACTGCCCTCACCTCTGGAGTGCCCTTCCCATCAATACCCGACTAGCACCTTCTCTATCCACCTTTAAGACCCACATTCTAACACATCTGCTTAAAGAAGCATGTGAGTAGCTCCGAGGCTGATACTATAGACCGCATACAAAAAGCTTGGCCCATTGCAGACGCACTTACCAGAACGCCGTCCTACTGTCTCTGTATGTTCTACCTACCAATTAGATTGTAAGCTCTTCAGAGCAGGGACTCCTTTTCCTAAATGTTACTTTTATGTCTGAAGCACTTATTCCCATGATCTGTTATTTGTATTATTTATATGATTGTCACGTGTATTACTGCGGTGAAGCGCTTTCTACATAAATGGCGCTATATAAATAAAGACATACAGTACATACATACATACAACATACAACATGACAAAGCATATAGTTAAATATTTATCTGTTTCTCTCTCATAAGTGGGGTCCGACTTACTTATCTCTCTCTCTCTCTCTCTCTCTCTCTCTCTCTCTCTCTCTCTCTCTCTCTCTCTCTCGTATCATCAAGAGGGTAATCTAAAGTTAATTTGCAGAATTTCAATAACCCTTGGCATTTGTAAATAGTTTCTTTAGTAAATAAAGAGTTCAATTGAAAATAGATACATTTTATTGAAGAGTTTTAAATATATTCTTAGTAAAATATGTTACAAACTGACTTATAAATATAAATCTTATTTACAGATAGTCACAGAGCTTGGCATCAGTTACAGATTAGTCAGGGTTTTTTTTTGTTTTTTTAGGGCTTAAGTATCTCATGGGGGAAATAAGTCTGGATGGTGGGTATCCGTAACGTTTAGAGATGTTATGATCCTTCTGCCTCTGAACAAAGCACTGTAGCCTCCCCTTGGAGGTATGTTGACAGGCTTACTCCCTCTCCAGTTGTGATTTCCTTTTCATAGCCTCTCTCTCCTCTCTCTGTTCTGGTGGAATAGGTATGGAAACCTCAAGCTCTTGGAGAGGCTGTTGACAGAAGGATGGAGTGAAGTTGTCCACTCTGCTGGGTACATTGATAGGAAGCTGCAGGTTAGAAAGCTGGTGCTTCTGGTTGAAAGGAGCTTGAATGGGGATAGTGGTTTGGCTGACCTTTTTAATGCATGTCACTGCAGCTTTCCGTTCTATGGATATCACTGGGAAGTGTTTGGGATTCTCTATAACTGAAGCTTTGTTTTCCCCACGTTGTTTGATTTCACTGGTTTTAATGCCAGGAGCTGGAATGGGGATAGTGGTTTGGCTCACCTTTTCAATGCATCTTACTGCAGCTTCCTGTTCTATGGATATCACTGGGAAGTGTTTGGGATTCTCTATAACTGAAGCTTTGTTTTCCCCATGTTGTTTGATTTCACTGGTTTTAATGTCAGGTCTTGTGTACTCATGTATTTTAAATAGCCTAGGCCTGGCATTAATACCGACACCTTTAATTCCAGAAATACTGTCCTGTTTTTTGGCCATGAACCTTTTAATCGCATCAGTAAGAGACCACTGAACATGAGAAGCAGAAGTCTGGCTTTGGCGTCCTTGCATTGGTCCAAGCTTATTTCCAAGTGTAATGGATTCTGCGGGTGCCCCTGGACCTGTGGGACCTGCTTTTTTACCCAATGGGTGAAATACTTGAACAGAGTTAATCATTTGGAGGCTGATGTTGCTGTGATGGGCTTTCACCTTTCCTTGTTCAGAAGGTTCCAATGACTTCTTGCCCTTCCCAAGAACTTCTGAATTCACTCCAGGCTGATTAGCACTTTTTCTTTTGAGAGCTTTGGGGTTATTATCAGTACCACAAGCCAGCGCTTGCTCAAAACTGAAAACGCTGGTCTGGTTCTTTGTTTTCTTCACTAGCTGCTTAATATTGCTGTTCTGTTTACGTTTGATCCCCATCTCTTGAGGTGTCTTCCGCTCAGGACTATGAGTAACTGCAGGAGACTTTGCATCTTTACATTTGATCCCCATCTCCTGAGGTGTCTTCCGCTCAGGACTATGAGTAACAGCAGGTGTTTTTGCATATTTACGTTTGATCCCGATCTCCTGAGGTGTCTTCCGCTCAGGACAATGAGTAACTGCAGGAGTCTTTGCATTTTTAAGTTTGATCCCCATCTCCTGAGGTGTCTTCCGCTCAGGACTATGAGTAACTGCAGGAGTTTTTGCATATTTACGTTTGATCCCCATCTCCTGAGGTGTCTTCCGCTCAGGACTATGAGTAACTGCAGGAGTCTTTGCATCTTTACGTTTGATCCCTATCTCCTGAGTTTTCTTCAGTTTAGGATTAATATGAGTAACAGCAGGTGTCTTTGCATCCATTGTACCTTCACGGCTTTGCTGCATCTTTTCAGATACCTTATTGGAAATGTGGGCACCTGAGAGACAAACACGTTTCATCTTTTTTAACAGAACAGCCTCGTCACCAGATTGTGGGCCATGGGGTGACTTCCCTGGTATAGGAGCAGAAGAATGATTTACTGGCTTTGACATTGGTTTTACCTTCTTTTGCAGTGCAGTTTGAGGGACTTGATCCTTTGCAGCTGAATAAAGGATCTTTTTCTTCTTTGTTTCCACTTTGGAGCACTTTGGTACCCCCTCAGACTTTGACGGACACTCAGTCTTCACTGAACTCAGCACGTTATTACGAACCTTCTGAGCCATATGTTAGGGGGCCTTCACCTCTGAAGATCTCTTCGCCATATCTTTTAACCCACCCCTTTTCCACACTGGCACATATAACTCTTTGTTGCTTTGCACATCAATATGTAACTTTGAGAGGTGGCTCAGCTTCCGAGCTGGTTGAGTTGGGTACATTAGAGGTGGTTCACTTTTTTCATTAGCAGCAAGCTGAACTGCTCCTTGTGTAATTAAACTGGCCTGGGAAATATGTTGGGCTCCAAGCGAGGTCTGACACACTGTAACAAAATCAAAAAGGAGAAATAATCAATTATCATAAATACCAACACATTGTACATAATAACACAAAGGAAGAAAAGCAAACACATGCTTAATCCCTTCAGTATTGGCGAGGACTACATACTGTAGAGTTCTATATATTTGTAACACTACAGTGGCGAATGACCGTAATTAAAGATCTTTATAACAGGTAATGGTATCGGTCAAGGAGAAGATTTTGAACAATGATTAGTAAAGATTCTCCATATCTCACCTTGTAAGGTCTGCATTCCTCTAAGGGGTATGAATGGTGGCTGCTGAAGTTGTGCATACTGGGTGGCCATTATACAAGGCCCTATTGTAGCACGTCTTTCCAAATGTGTGTTGGGACGGAAAGTAACAGGCTGCGTTGTGGCTTCTCCCCTAACCTGTCCTGCAAATCCTGTGTATCCTCCTGTAGCAGTGTGGTAGAATCCTCCGTTCATGTCCGATACACGAGGGTAAGCGCGTGTTGCCTGTGGGATCTGCTGTAGATACATTGGTGTTCCTGCAGACCCTTGTTGCAAAATCATGCCTTGGGCCCCATGTCTGTAGACTTCTGTATTCCTCCCTACTGGGTGGAAGCTGTTGCTCCATGAAGGGTAAGCAGTGGTGACTGCAGGAGCACTGCAGGTCGGTGGAGGGTTCACAGCAGAGGAATTTAAAAACTGATCTGTAAGGAAGAAAGGTAAAAGTGAAGGGCCAGAAAAGCACAATCAAGGCACATTTCTTTAACACACGGGGACTCAACTCCAGTCATCAAACCCCCCACAATAGGTCAACTTTTCAGGATATTCCAGCTTTAGCACAGGTGGCCCAATCACTCAATCAGCCTCTGATTGAGTCACCTGTGCTGAAGCAGGGACTGATTGAGCGAGCTGTGCTGAAGCAGGGACGGATTGAGCCACCTCCGCTGAAGCTGGGATATCCTGAAAGCCTGACTTTGGGGGGTTAGGACTGCTTTAACAGACCTGCTAAAAGATATTCTTGATATCAAATACATATGAAATACATAGAGATGCTCACTTGGCTTGGTATTTTTATTTTGCCTTTAAAATATTTGGGGTTTTGGTTCTGGTTTTGAATAAAGTTTTTGGTGGTCTTTGTTTTGTTATGAATAGCAAGCACTAACAGGGATAATGGCTTGCTGGGAAAACACATTTATTTGATTATCAATGTTACATACCACTACTCTGATCAATAGTGGTCAGAAGTTTCAATATTTAAATACATTTTTAAGCAAGCTCCATGATTGCCTTCTATAGCATTGCTATGTATTGAAACACCAGAGCACCCGTACATTTTAGCTCAATATATGGGGTTTAATCTATAAATATATATATAGATATATATTTATACATATACATATACATATATGATGTGTTGGGATGTAACACAGACAGAAAACTATTTCTAGGTAGTTTTCAACACAAAGTGGCAACTGGCATATAAAACTTGTGCAGTCCATCACCTGCTTTCATGTCCACCTATGAACACAATGACAAATATAGATGTACCATAGCTTTCGGAACTGGATCTTTAAAAATAAAAATAAAAACATAAAAATTGCCTGTTCCTACTGTAGTATTTTGTGGTAATATTATGGTGTGGTATTCTGAGACGTCTGGTATATTGAGGTATCTGGAGGAGCACTCAGGTCAGCTATATCTGTAAATCAAGTGGCAGATTCTGCCCTCGTTTTGTGGCTTTGTCTTTTTTGGGGCCTTTGTATTACTGTAGAGTAGTGGTTTCCAACCTTTTTTTGGTTAAGGAACCATATGTGAAATTCTGAGGGACCCCAACCCTCTCTAACAACGAGTCTAAGATGAGATGCATTGTAATATACCCCAACCCTATCTAATAGTGCGTCTGAGATCAGATGAAGTGTGAGGAACCCCAATCCTCTCTAATAGCGCTTCTGAGATCAGATGCATTGTAAGGAGCCCCAACCCTCTCTAATAGCGCGTCTGAGAACAGATGCATTGTAAGGAACCCCAACCCTCTCCAATAGCGCGTTTGAGATAAGATGCATTGTACTGTAAATTCTTCTGTATTAAGTACAATTTTAAAATGACCTAAAAATTACAGCGAACCCTTTAGGGATGCCCGGGGAATCCTAGGGTTCCTAGGATCCGTGGTTGAAAAACACTGCTGTAGACAATAATTTAAGGATATGGCTGAAAGTAGTCGAACATTACACCCCACGGTGTAGAATTGGTCCAATAGTTATTGACCTAAACTTAGGGCAAGGAAAAAGCATGCCTTATACATAACTAATCCTACTGTATACACTAAGGTTCCTGTGTCTTTTTTTACTATCCCATAGATCCCATAGACGTTTGCCGCTTTGACATTTATGTATACAGTACATGTGTTCTTTTCTATACATTACTGTTCAAATCATTTAAGATTTTGAATTACAAGCCAGATATAAAAGTAAATACAATAAAACAAATATGTGTGTATGTATCTATAATAAATCAGTTTTGACATTTATAAAAAAAAATATTATCCAATTAAGGCCAGGTACCTAACCCCCCTGGGTGTTGTCTACCTCCGTCCCTCCCCCCCGCCCCCACCCCATCCGTCTTCTTTCTCCCATCCATTGATAGGAGTCATGTTATCTGTTCTGTACCCCATAAAACATTGTGAAAGTAAACAGTTCAGAAATATAGATATTATCCATTTCTTTTTGGGTATGTAAAGGTCACGTTGCTTCCTACCTGCCATGATACAGAGTTAAGGTGGAGATAATTAGTCTCTCTGTACAGCGCCACTCTTTTCCTATCTCTGAGATGTCCACAAAACTAACGGTTTCCTTCGGGAACTAATTCAAGTCACGCACAAACAAGTTTACATTTGTGTATTTATCTCAGTCTCTAAGGCCATTCCATGATGTCATTACAGAACACTGCTGCTGGCATCTCCTAGGAGGCTCAATGATACTGTCTCGTGATGTCATAATAGAGAAATCAGCTACTGTTGACATTTAATTTCAAGTGGTTGAGAAGTGGTTAACTTGAGTAGCAGTCATAAAAATCACAGCTACTGTGATACATTGTATTACATACATTGGGTGACACAAGTACACATATGGACAGTGCCACTGACAGCAGTGGGATCAACATACTGTATCACTGGGTTCAAATGCATTGACTTCATGGCAAGATAAAGTATCACAGATTATAATGAGATGTATCACAGTCTGCGTCTCTGCCCCAGCATGCACCTTGGGGAGAGTCAGTAGGAGGAGTTGGGGAGGAGTTACATGGCACACAGATTATAATGAGATGTATCACAGTCTGCGTCTCTGCCCCAGCTTGCACCTTGGGGAGAGTCAGTAGAAGGAGTTGGGGGGAGTTACATGGTGCACAGATTATAATCAGATGTATCACATTCTGCGTCTCTGCCCCAATTTGCACCTTGGGGAGAGTGAGTAGGATGAGTTGGGGGCAGTTACATGGTGCACAGATTAAAATGAGATGCGTCACAAGTTGCATTTCTCTGATACTTTTTTTTAACCTTTTATTTGCCCAAAACAATCCTCCATATCTGAAGTGCCATAAGTCTAACATACCGCGTCAGAAGTAAGAAACTGTTCTTACAGTATATATGCTGCGGCTCTGCTCCAAAAAATAGAGCCATGCGTCTAAACACAACTACTCTATGTTGCTGCATAGACCTTTTATGTCTAATTCCAGCACTGGGGAAGTGTTCAACTCCATTCAAGGGCAGTCTAAACTAAACTACTACTTTGGTACAGCACTGCACTTTGCTTTAATGCTTCAGACATACACATTATGGGCTTTGAATGGGTCCCCCTGCTTATTTGTGGGGGGATAGAGATGAGTCTTTTACAATGAGAGTGCTACTGGATCTATGTTCTATATACAGTGACACCTCGCAGCCTTAATTACAATTTATTTTGGGATGTTTTTTGTCAGTACACTAAAACCTCCTCTTGGATAGACACAGGGGGATATTCTAGTAGCTGGGAGTTGTGCAAAAGCGTGCAGAAAGAGCCTTATCCGATTGGATTTCTAGAACAGCGGTGCGCAAACTGGGGGGCGCGACCCCCACGCGGGGCGCAAGACTGCCGTCTGGGGGGCGTGGGGTTTACAGAGGCCCCGCGCGCTTCCCGAAGGCACTTAAATTAAGTGCCGGGGGAGCTGCAGGGCCTCTGTAAACCTTCACTTACCTAGGCTCCGGCGGCTTCCTTCCTGCGTCGCCATGGCAACGCGGCATCAAAATGACGCTGTGAGGTCATGTGACGTCACGTTACTAGGGCAACGTGACGTCATGACGCCGGAGCGCAGGTGAATGGGGGTTCTGCTTTAGATATTGTGAAGCGGGGGCATCCAGACACTGATTAAGGGGTGCAGGAAACTAGTCATTCACACCTGGCTTTTATTTCTAGATCGACATTTACACAGACACACACACACACACACACACGTAACAAGGGCTAATTGTAGTATAATGTAATACAATAAATATATTTGTCATTTAAATGGATTTTATTCATATGTTTTATTTTAAAGCGGGGTTGGGGGCGGGGTTGGGGGCGGGACTAGGGGCGGGGTTGGGGGCGGGACTAGGGAGTAGATTTTTTGGTTGGGCGAGTAGATTTTTGGGTGATTTGTCGAACACTGTATATATTTATATAGATATTAGTATGTACCATTGACTTTTATACACCAAGTGCAATCCATTTCTGTGCGCTAAACAGTATTTTGGGGCTGGGCGCAGATGGAGAAATTTGAACTTAGTACACGAGTGCAATTGAAGTTTGACATGCGCCGAAACCCTCCACCCCTCCCCCCGCTCAGTTTGCGATGCTTAGTATATTGGCCTCAGTAGGTCTCTCCCTTCCACTTCAAAGTAACGTATTGACAACCAAAGGGGACCTGCTACAGTAGTTTTTGGTGATTTCATCAGTCCCACTTGGCAAATAGTATATTGGAGATTCAAAAAAAGAGAAAGCGCTCGTTAAAGTAACACATTCTTTGATATTTTTAATCGAAAACAATGATATTCTTCCAGTGTATTAGTCAAGCACCTTACAGTTCACAAATACACACTAGAGAGGGTTGGGGTTCCTTACAATGCATTGATCAAATACATTGTAAGGAGCCCCAACCCTCTCTAACAGCGCGTCTGAAATCTGCATTGTAAGGAATCCCAACTTTCTCTAATAGCGCGTCTGAGATCAGATGCATTCAAAGGAGCCCCAACCCTCTCTAATAGCGCGTCTGAGATCAGATGCATTGTAAGGAACCCCAACCCTCTCTAATTGTGACCCTTGCACTCACCACGAACAAGGCGGACCCCCGGTACTGAGGTGGGAAAGTAGAAACTGCGCACCCACAGCAGTGGAGGCACGCCTGGATTGTCAGCGTAGCCGGGTCGGGGTTGGAGAGAGAGGGTAGTCCAGATACTTGCCGCGGTCATGGGGAGGAGCCAGTAACGGTAGATGTCCGTTGTGCCGAGGTCGAGGGTTGGAGCTGGTGGGTTAAAAGAATGTCCTATATCCGTGGTCAGGGATGGAGAGATGCAGGTAGTCGAGGGCAAGCTCGGGTCGTTATACAGAGAGCGTCCAAGAGTCTAGCCGTGTCGGTACACATGAGGTCAAACTGAAAGCAAGAGAGGCAAGGCGCAAGGCAAAGCAGGAATGTAGGAACACAAGGCTACTATGGTCTATGCTCAGCAATGTGTAACTGAGCAAGCAGAGATTAAATAGGAGGACTGGAGCAATGAAAGTGAGAGGCGGAACGGAGGTGTGGCCCCGCGGGAGCTGTGATTGGACGCAGAGCGCAGGAGACAGGTGGGCATTGTTACGGGTGTTGTGTCGCAGCTGGGGAGTGGTGCACGATCGTCCCGTGAGCGCGCCGCGCGTGAGTGACACGTGACACGAACGGGGGGTGGGACCAAGCTCCATAGAGATGTTTGAAAACCTCTGTGTGCGCGCGCTTTTGTTGCCGGTCATTTGATTAGATGAGTTATTAAAAGCAAATTGTGTAGTTACTGTACCCTCTCTCCAGTTCATTTATTTTTTCGTTCCGGTTGTGCATCACACATTTTTCACTTTGTACTATCTCCCTAGCGAACAACACACCAAAAGGTGCCCTGCAGCAACCCACAGGAGCAGGATTGAACTGATGCACCCTTTGGTTTCATAATCTCCTTTGGTGTCATCCAAAATGGCCTGGCGAAGAGTTTTTCCGTAGAGTCGCTTGTAATGAATTTTGTTATTATTGAGGATAGAGTCTATGATATTGGCCGACTAGCAAGTCTACAGTTATTGATTTAAAAAGTTAACTAGGTGCCATTCCATGTGAACATTTACAGCTGATTTGTGATAGCTCAATAACAGAGCAGAACCAGCTAGGCGCCATCTTTTCTACATGTATATACTGTAAACCCCTAGACTGATCATTTACACCATTTATAAGTGGAGTTGGTAAGGATACCTCTCTATTTATGAGACAAAGGCTTGGACATTACTGTAGTGTTTTTGATTTAAACAAACAGGGCCCAAAATCTACTGTTGGGATTGTTTTTTGGAGCCCCAGATTTGGTCTTTGGACTTATTTTTGTCATAGTTTATAGACTGCTTGTTCACTGGATTGATTGTACTTAATATGTCATACCAAAATATTACACAACATATGAATTTATAGTCACAAATACATTTTGCGAGAGTGTACGCAACAGCTCTACTCTGGGGGCCATGATGTTCACTTTTAAATGTCACATCTTCTTTAATATACACTAATGCAACATAGAGCGCTCCCAGGTGGTATCGAATTGGTCTAACTGCATCAATACGAGGCTCCCAACATGTTTCACAGACTCTCTTTAGTGTTAAATTGGGTAAGGATTTTAAAAGAATGATTTATCTGTTGGTGGACCTGGGGAAGAAATTATACAACGGTTGAATTAAGCCCAAAAATTAAATGGCACCTATATTGGGTTTGGCAGTGTTGTTAACCACTAGGTTCAAATAATGAGAACTACATGGTACATAAAACGCACGTGGGTTCATGTTCAACATGTCTTTGAACTCCATTATGCTTTCCCCGCATATTTGCAGCATTGTCATAGCTTTGGCCCTGCATATTTTCTACATTTATATTGAGATCCAATAGTTCCTTTATTATCCAATCACTTAAGATGATGTCATTTCTGCCAAAAAATAAAATGGAAGCCATCACATGGTACATTCACCAATTAGATTGGTGGATATATCATTTGTCAGTCAAATGTGATGTCACAGGCCTTATATAAGGTCTGACATGTCTTATTTGACCCTAAGAAGCCGTCTGATCAACATCTCCCGGACCTGTGAAGAAGAAAAAACTACTCACCCGGGCCCACTCTTCCAGCAACTGAGGATCATGGACCCACCCTCCCCATGGCTTTCTTTCACCCCCCCTCCCCATGTCTCTTTCATCCCCCCATGTCTCTCTATCGCCTCCCTCCCCATGTCTCTTTCACCCCTCTCCCCATGTCTCTTTTTCACGCCCCACCCCATGGCTCTCTTTCACCCCCCTCTCTATGTCTCTTGCACCCCCTCCCCGTGTTTCTCTATCATCCCCCCCCTCCAAATGTCTCTCTATCACCCCCCCTCTAAATGTCTCTCGATCACCTCCCCATGTCTCTTTCACCCTCCCCTCCCAATGTCTCTTCACCCCTGCTCCCATGTCTCTTCACCCCTGCTCCCCATGTCTCTTTACCCCTGTTCCCATGTCTCTTCACCGCCGCTCCCCATGACTCTTTCACCCACTCCCCATGTCTCTTTCACCCACTCCCCATGTCTCTTTCACCCACTCCCCATGTCTCTTTCACCCCTCCCCATGTCTCTCTTTTAAACCCATTCCCATGTCTCTATATCACCCCCTACCTATGTCTCTCTTTCACCCTCCTCCCCTCGCCATGTCTCTTTCACCCCCCTCCCCTCACCATGTCTCTCCTTCACCCCCCTCCCCTCGCCATGACTCTCACCCCTCCACCTTCCTTCCACATGTCATAAACTCACACACACACTCACACTTAACAATTCTTGGTATATCTATAGAGGGTATTACTGTGCATCTGTATTATTTTTTAGTATAATGCTACTAGTAGTAGTACTTTTTTTTAAACAACTCTGAATTAAAATTTTAATGTATCATAATGTAACAATCATTTTTTGTTTCTATAGCAACCATTTACAAAGTCACATCCCCTTCCTATTTTGAAACAGGCTCTGGCAACCCCCCCCCCCCTTTTTTTGAACACTGCCCTCTCCCTAGCTGTGCAAAACTCAATTGTATCCAGTGACTGCCTGGTCACATGATCACCCCAGAGAACTTTGCATTTTTGGTCCTCTTCTGCTGCACTGGCAACCATTTAGTGAACCCTCGAGCCGAATCTTCACCGATCAATCGCAACTTAGCTAATTACTTATCAATGTGTGGATTGTATTGATGCACATATCAAAGGGATTTTTTTTTTTTAAACGACAGCTTGGACTGCTGCTTTAAAGGTGGGCAGAGTAAGTTTGGAAACGGGGAGGAGTCACAGACCTCCAAACAATTTAAATCTGCGCACACAAACCCATGTAAACTCAACCCCAGACCCACCTCACCATATATATTTGTCTTAAGGAGTGCTACTGGGTATGTGACATTGTACAGTATAAACACAAGGAAGAGAAGCCCAATGCAACATGATCCTCCGCCGACTTAAATTTAACATGTCAAAAACAGAACTCCTTATATTTCATGCCAAACCTGGCCCTACTACCACCTTCCACATTACTGTTGGAAGAACTACTATACATGCAGTAGCCCAAGCACGCTGCCCTGGGGGTCACAGACTCCTCTCTCACATTCAAAAGGTAGCTAAACCTGTCGTTTTTTCTTCCGCAAGATACGCCCTTCCACTGTTGCTCGACAGCTAAAACTCTGACACAGACCCTCATTCTCTACCATCTCAAATACTGGAACCTTCTGCTGTCCGGTCTTACTGCCTCTCACCTGTCTCCCCTACAATCTATCCTAAACGCTGCTGCCAGAATCACTCTACTCTTTCCTAAATCTGTCTCAGCGTCTCCCCTGCTGAAATCCCTCTCCTGGCTTCCTATCAAATCCCGTATCTCACACTCAATTCTCCTCCTCACTTTTAAAGCTTTACACTCTTCTGCCCCTCCTTACAGCTCAGCTCTAATTTCTCGCTATGCACCATCCCGACTCTTGCGATCCGCCCAATGATGTCTTCTATCTACCCCTTTTGTATCTAAAGCCCTCTCTCGCCTTAAACCTTTCTCACTGACTGCCCTCACCTCTGGAGTGCCCTTCCCCTCAATACCCGACTAGCACCTTCTCTATCCACCTTTAAGACCCACATTCTAACACATCTGCTTAAAGAAGCATGTGAGTAGCTCCGAGGCTGATACTATAGACCGCATACAAAAAGCTTGGCCCATTGCAGACGCACTTACCAGAACGCCGTCCTACTGTCTCTGTATGTTCTACCTACCAATTAGATTGTAAGCTCTTCAGAGCAGGGACTCCTTTTTTTAAATGTTACTTTTATGTCTGAAGCACTTATTCCCATGATCTGTTATTTGTATTATTTATATGATTGTCACGTGTATTACTGCGGTGAAGCGCTTTCTACATAAATGGCGCTATATAAATAAAGACATACAGTACATACATACATACAACATACAACATGACAAAGCATATAGTTAAATATTTATCTGTTTCTCTCTCATAAGTGGGGTCCGACTTACTTATCTCTCTCTCTCTCTCTCTCTCTCTCTCTCTCTCTCTCTCTCTCTCTCTCTCTCTCTCTCTCTCGTATCATCAAGAGGGTAATCTAAAGTTAATTTGCAGAATTTCAATAACCCTTGGCATTTGTAAATAGTTTCTTTAGTAAATAAAGAGTTCAATTGAAAATAGATACATTTTATTGAAGAGTTTTAAATATATTCTTAGTAAAATATGTTACAAACTGACTTATAAATATAAATCTTATTTACAGATAGTCACAGAGCTTGGCATCAGTTACAGATTAGTCAGGGTTTTTTTTTGTTTTTTTAGGGCTTAAGTATCTCATGGGGGAAATAAGTCTGGATGGTGGGTATCCGTAACGTTTAGAGATGTTATGATCCTTCTGCCTCTGAACAAAGCACTGTAGCCTCCCCTTGGAGGTATGTTGACAGGCTTACTCCCTCTCCAGTTGTGATTTCCTTTTCATAGCCTCTCTCTCCTCTCTCTGTTCTGGTGGAATAGGTATGGAAACCTCAAGCTCTTGGAGAGGCTGTTGACAGAAGGATGGAGTGAAGTTGTCCACTCTGCTGGGTACATTGATAGGAAGCTGCAGGTTAGAAAGCTGGTGCTTCTGGTTGAAAGGAGCTTGAATGGGGATAGTGGTTTGGCTGACCTTTTTAATGCATGTCACTGCAGCTTTCCGTTCTATGGATATCACTGGGAAGTGTTTGGGATTCTCTATAACTGAAGCTTTGTTTTCCCCACGTTGTTTGATTTCACTGGTTTTAATGCCAGGAGCTGGAATGGGGATAGTGGTTTGGCTCACCTTTTCAATGCATCTTACTGCAGCTTCCTGTTCTATGGATATCACTGGGAAGTGTTTGGGATTCTCTATAACTGAAGCTTTGTTTTCCCCATGTTGTTTGATTTCACTGGTTTTAATGTCAGGTCTTGTGTACTCATGTATTTTAAATAGCCTAGGCCTGGCATTAATACCGACACCTTTAATTCCAGAAATACTGTCCTGTTTTTTGGCCATGAACCTTTTAATCGCATCAGTAAGAGACCACTGAACATGAGAAGCAGAAGTCTGGCTTTGGCGTCCTTGCATTGGTCCAAGCTTATTTCCAAGTGTAATGGATTCTGCGGGTGCCCCTGGACCTGTGGGACCTGCTTTTTTACCCAATGGGTGAAATACTTGAACAGAGTTAATCATTTGGAGGCTGAGGTTGCTGTGATGGGCTTTCACCTTTCCTTGTTCAGAAGGTTCCAATGACTTCTTGCCCTTCCCAAGAACTTCTGAATTCACTCCAGGCTGATTAGCACTTTTTCTTTTGAGAGCTTTGGGGTTATTATCAGTACCACAAGCCAGCGCTTGCTCAAAACTGAAAACGCTGGTCTGGTTCTTTGTTTTCTTCACTAGCTGCTTAATATTGCTGTTCTGTTTACGTTTGATCCCCATCTCTTGAGGTGTCTTCCGCTCAGGACTATGAGTAACTGCAGGAGACTTTGCATCTTTACATTTGATCCCCATCTCCTGAGGTGTCTTCCGCTCAGGACTATGAGTAACAGCAGGTGTTTTTGCATATTTACGTTTGATCCCGATCTCCTGAGGTGTCTTCCGCTCAGGACAATGAGTAACTGCAGGAGTCTTTGCATTTTTAAGTTTGATCCCCATCTCCTGAGGTGTCTTCCGCTCAGGACTATGAGTAACTGCAGGAGTTTTTGCATATTTACGTTTGATCCCCATCTCCTGAGGTGTCTTCCGCTCAGGACTATGAGTAACTGCAGGAGTCTTTGCATCTTTACGTTTGATCCCGATCTCCTGAGTTTTCTTCAGTTTAGGATTAATATGAGTAACAGCAGGTGTCTTTGCATCCATTGAACCTTCACGGCTTTGCTGCATCTTTTCAGATACCTTATTGGAAATGTGGGCACCTGAGAGACAAACACGTTTCATCTTTTTTAACAGAACAGCCTCGTCACCAGATTGTGGGCCATGGGGTGACTTCCCTGGTATAGGAGCAGAAGAATGATTTACTGGCTTTGACATTGGTTTTACCTTCTTTTGCAGTGCAGTTTGAGGGACTTGATCCTTTGCAGCTGAATAAAGGATCTTTTTCTTCTTTGTTTCCACTTTGGAGCACTTTGGTACCCCCTCAGACTTTGACGGACACTCAGTCTTCACTGAACTCAGCACGTTATTACGAATCTTCTGAGCCATATGTGAGGGGGCCTTCACCTCTGAAGATCTCTTCTCCATATCTTTTAACCCACCCCTTTTCCACACTGGCACATATAACTCTTTGTTGCTTTGCACATCAATATGTAACTTTGAGAGGTGGCTCAGCTTCCGAGCTGGTTGAGTTGGGTACATTAGAGGTGGTTCACTTTTTTCATTAGCAGCAAGCTGAACTGCTCCTTGTGTAATTAAACTGGCCTGGGAAATATGTTGGGCTCCAAGCGAGGTCTGACACACTGTAACAAAATCAAAAAGGAGAAATAATCAATTATCATAAATACCAACACATTGTACATAATAACACAAAGGAAGAAAAGCAAACACATGCTTAATCCCTTCAGTATTGGCGAGGACTACATACTGTAGAGTTCTATATATTTGTAACACTACAGTGGCGAATGACCGTAATTAAAGATCTTTATAACAGGTAATGGTATCGGTCAAGGAGAAGATTTTGAACAATGATTAGTAAAGATTCTCCATATCTCACCTTGTAAGGTCTGCATTCCTCTAAGGGGTATGAATGGTGGCTGCTGAAGTTGTGCATACTGGGTGGCCATTATACAAGGCCCTATTGTAGCACGTCTTTCCAAATGTGTGTTGGGACGGAAAGTAACAGGCTGCGTTGTGGCTTCTCCCCTAACCTGTCCTGCAAATCCTGTGTATCCTCCTGTAGCAGTGTGGTAGAATCCTCCGTTCATGTCCGATACACGAGGGTAAGCGCGTGTTGCCTGTGGGATCTGCTGTAGATACATTGGTGTTCCTGCAGACCCTTGTTGCAAAATCATGCCTTGGGCCCCATGTCTGTAGACTTCTGTATTCCTCCCTACTGGGTGGAAGCTGTTGCTTCATGAAGGGTAAGCAGTGGTGACTGCAGGAGCACTGCAGGTCGGTGGAGGGTTCACAGCAGAGGAATTTAAAAACTGATCTGTAAGGAAGAAAGGTAAAAGTGAAGGGCCAGAAAAGCACAATCAAGGCACATTTCTTTAACACACGGGGACTCAACTCCAGTCATCAAACCCCCCACAATAGGTCAACTTTTCAGGATATTCCAGCTTTAGCACAGGTGGCCCAATCACTCAATCAGCCTCTGATTGAGTCACCTGTGCTGAAGCAGGGACTGATTGAGCGAGCTGTGCTGAAGCAGGGACGGATTGAGCCACCTCCGCTGAAGCTGGGATATCCTGAAAGCCTGACTTTGGGGGGTTAGGACTGCTTTAACAGACCTGCTAAAAGATATTCTTGATATCAAATACATATGAAATACATAGAGATGCTCACTTGGCTTGGTATTTTTATTTTGCCTTTAAAATATTTGGGGTTTTGGTTCTGGTTTTGAATAAAGTTTTTGGTGGTCTTTGTTTTGTTATGAATAGCAAGCACTAACAGGGATAATGGCTTGCTGGGAAAACACATTTATTTGATTATCAATGTTACATACCACTACTCTGATCAATAGTGGTCAGAAGTTTCAATATTTAAATACATTTTTAAGCAAGCTCCATGATTGCCTTCTATAGCATTGCTATGTATTGAAACACCAGAGCACCCGTACATTTTAGCTCAATATATGGGGTTTAATCTATAAATATATATATAGATATATATTTATACATATACATATACATATATGATGTGTTGGGATGTAACACAGACAGAAAACTATTTCTAGGTAGTTTTCAACACAAAGTGGCAACTGGCATATAAAACTTGTGCAGTCCATCACCTGCTTTCATGTCCACCTATGAACACAATGACAAATATAGATGTACCATAGCTTTCGGAACTGGATCTTTAAAAATAAAAATAAAAACATAAAAATTGCCTGTTCCTACTGTAGTATTTTGTGGTAATATTATGGTGTGGTATTCTGAGACGTCTGGTATATTGAGGTATCTGGAGGAGCACTCAGGTCAGCTATATCTGTAAATCAAGTGGCAGATTCTGCCCTCGTTTTGTGGCTTTGTCTTTTTTGGGGCCTTTGTATTACTGTAGAGTAGTGGTTTCCAACCTTTTTTTGGTTAAGGAACCATATGTGAAATTCTGAGGGACCCCAACCCTCTCTAACAACGAGTCTAAGATGAGATGCATTGTAATATACCCCAACCCTATCTAATAGTGCGTCTGAGATCAGATGAAGTGTGAGGAACCCCAATCCTCTCTAATAGCGCTTCTGAGATCAGATGCATTGTAAGGAGCCCCAACCCTCTCTAATAGCGCGTCTGAGATCAGATGCATTGTAAGGAACCCCAACCCTCTCCAATAGCGCGTTTGAGATAAGATGCATTGTACTGTAAATTCTTCTGTATTAAGTACAATTTTAAAATGACCTAAAAATTACAGCGAACCCTTTAGGGATGCCCGGGGAATCCTAGGGTTCCTAGGATCCGTGGTTGAAAAACACTGCTGTAGACAATAATTTAAGGATATGGCTGAAAGTAGTCGAACATTACACCCCACGGTGTAGAATTGGTCCAATAGTTATTGACCTAAACTTAGGGCAAGGAAAAAGCATGCCTTATACATAACTAATCCTACTGTATACACTAAGGTTCCTGTGTCTTTTTTTACTATCCCATAGATCCCATAGACGTTTGCCGCTTTGACATTTATGTATACAGTACATGTGTTCTTTTCTATACATTACTGTTCAAATCATTTAAGATTTTGAATTACAAGCCAGATATAAAAGTAAATACAATAAAACAAATATGTGTGTATGTAGCTATAATAAATCAGTTTTGACATTTATAAAAAAAAATATTATCCAATTAAGGCCAGGTACCTAACCCCCCTGGGTGTTGTCTACCTCCGTCCCTCCCCCCCGCCCCCCACCCCATCCGTCTTCTTTCTCCCATCCATTGATAGGAGTCATGTTATCTGTTCTGTACCCCATAAAACATTGTGAAAGTAAACAGTTCAGAAATATAGATATTATCCATTTCTTTTTGGGTATGTAAAGGTCACGTTGCTTCCTACCTGCCATGATACAGAGTTAAGGTGGAGATAATTAGTCTCTCTGTACAGCGCCACTCTTTTCCTATCTCTGAGATGTCCACAAAACTAACGGTTTCCTTCGGGAACTAATTCAAGTCACGCACAAACAAGTTTACATTTGTGTATTTATCTCAGTCTCTAAGGCGATTCCATGATGTCATTACAGAACACTGCTGCTGGCATCTCCTAGGAGGCTCAATGATACTGTCTCGTGATGTCATAATAGAGAAATCAGCTACTGTTGACATTTAATTTCAAGTGGTTGAGAAGTGGTTAACTTGAGTAGCAGTCATAAAAATCACAGCTACTGTGATACATTGTATTACATACATTGGGTGACACAAGTACACATATGGACAGTGCCACTGACAGCAGTGGGATCAACATACTGTATCACTGGGTTCAAATGCATTGACTTCATGGCAAGATAAAGTATCACAGATTATAATGAGATGTATCACAGTCTGCGTCTCTGCCCCAGCATGCACCTTGGGGAGAGTCAGTAGGAGGAGTTGGGGAGGAGTTACATGGCACACAGATTATAATGAGATGTATCACAGTCTGCGTCTCTGCCCCAGCTTGCACCTTGGGGAGAGTCAGTAGAAGGAGTTGGGGGGAGTTACATGGTGCACAGATTATAATCAGATGTATCACATTCTGCGTCTCTGCCCCAATTTGCACCTTGGGGAGAGTGAGTAGTATGAGTTGGGGGCAGTTACATGGTGCACAGATTAAAATGAGATGCGTCACAAGTTGCATTTCTCTGATACTTTTTTTTAACCTTTTATTTGCCCAAAACAATCCTCCATATCTGAAGTGCCATAAGTCTAACATACCGCGTCAGAAGTAAGAAACTGTTCTTACAGTATATATGCTGCGGCTCTGCTCCAAAAAATAGAGCCATGCGTCTAAACACAACTACTCTATGTTGCTGCATAGACCTTTTATGTCTAATTCCAGCACTGGGGAAGTGTTCAACTCCATTCAAGGGCAGTCTAAACTAAACTACTACTTTGGTACAGCACTGCACTTTGCTTTAATGCTTCAGACATACACATTATGGGCTTTGAATGGGTCCCCCTGCTTATTTGTGGGGGGATAGAGATGAGTCTTTTACAATGAGAGTGCTACTGGATCTATGTTCTATATACAGTGACACCTCGCAGCCTTAATTACAATTTATTTTGGGATGTTTTTTGTCAGTACACTAAAACCTCCTCTTGGATAGACACAGGGGGATATTCTAGTAGCTGGGAGTTGTGCAAAAGCGTGCAGAAAGAGCCTTATCCGATTGGATTTCTAGAACAGCGGTGCGCAAACTGGGGGGCGCGACCCCCACGCGGGGCGCAAGACTGCCGTCTGGGGGGCGTGGGGTTTACAGAGGCCCCGCGCGCTTCCCGAAGGCACTTAAATTAAGTGCCGGGGGAGCTGCAGGGCCTCTGTAAACCTTCACTTACCTAGGCTCCGGCGGCTTCCTTCCTGCGTCGCCATGGCAACGCGGCATCAAAATGACGCTGTGAGGTCATGTGACGTCACATTACTAGGGCAACGTGACGTCATGACGCCGGAGCGCAGGTGAATGGGGGTTCTGCTTTAGATATTGTGAAGCGGGGGCATCCAGACACTGATTAAGGGGTGCAGGAAACTAGTCATTCACACCTGGCTTTTATTTCTAGATCGACATTTACACAGACACACACACACACACACACGTAACAAGGGCTAATTGTAGTATAATGTAATACAATAAATATATTTGTAATTTAAATGGATTTTATTCATATGTTTTATTTTAAAGCGGGGTTGGGGGCGGGGTTGGGGGCGGGACTAGGGGCGGGGTTGGGGGCGGGACTAGGTGGCGAGTAGATTTTTTGGTTGGGCGAGTAGATTTTTGGGTGATTTGTCGAACACTGTATATATTTATATAGATATTAGTATGTACCATTGACTTTTATACACCAAGTGCAATCCATTTCTGTGCGCTAAACAGTATTTTGGGGCTGGGCGCAGATGGAGAAATTTGAACTTAGTACACGAGTGCAATTGAAGTTTGACATGCGCCGAAACCCTCCACCCCTCCCCCCGCTCAGTTTGCGATGCTTAGTATATTGGCCTCAGTAGGTCTCTCCCTTCCACTTCAAAGTAACGTATTGACAACCAAAGGGGACCTGCTACAGTAGTTTTTGGTGATTTCATCAGTCCCACTTGGCAAATAGTATATTGGAGATTCAAAAAAAGAGAAAGCGCTCGTTAAAGTAACACATTCTTTGATATTTTTAATCGAAAACAATGATATTCTTCCAGTGTATTAGTCAAGCACCTTACAGTTCACAAATACACACTAGAGAGGGTTGGGGTTCCTTACAATGCATTGATCAAATACATTGTAAGGAGCCCCAACCCTCTCTAACAGCGCGTCTGAAATCTGCATTGTAAGGAATCCCAACTTTCTCTAATAGCGCGTCTGAGATCAGATGCATTCAAAGGAGCCCCAACCCTCTCTAATAGCGCGTCTGAGATCAGATGCATTGTAAGGAACCCCAACCCTCTCTAATTGTGACCCTTGCACTCACCACGAACAAGGCGGACCCCCGGTACTGAGGTGGGAAAGTAGAAACTGCGCACCCACAGCAGTGGAGGCACGCCTGGATTGTCAGCGTAGCCGGGTCGGGGTTGGAGAGAGAGGGTAGTCCAGATACTTGCCGCGGTCATGGGGAGGAGCCAGTAACGGTAGATGTCCGTTGTGCCGAGGTCGAGGGTTGGAGCTGGTGGGTTAAAAGAATGTCCTATATCCGTGGTCAGGGATGGAGAGATGCAGGTAGTCGAGGGCAAGCTGGGGTCGTTATACAGAGAGCGTCCAAGAGTCTAGCCGTGTCGGTACACATGAGGTCAAACTGAAAGCAAGAGAGGCAAGGCGCAAGGCAAAGCAGGAATGTAGGAACACAAGGCTACTATGGTCTATGCTCAGCAATGTGTAACTGAGCAAGCAGAGATTAAATAGGAGGACTGGAGCAATGAAAGTGAGAGGCGGAACGGAGGTGTGGCCCCGCGGGAGCTGTGATTGGACGCAGAGCGCAGGAGACAGGTGGGCATTGTTACGGGTGTTGTGTCGCAGCTGGGGAGTGGTGCACGATCGTCCCGTGAGCGCGCCGCGCGTGAGTGACACGTGACACGAACGGGGGGTGGGACCAAGCTCCATAGAGATGTTTGAAAACCTCTGTGTGCGCGCGCTTTTGTTGCCGGTCATTTGATTAGATGAGTTATTAAAAGCAAATTGTGTAGTTACTGTACACTCTCTCCAGTTCATTTATTTTTTCGTTCCGGTTGTGCATCGCACATTTTTCACTTTGTACTATCTCCCTAGCGAACAACACACCAAAAGGTGCCCTGCAGCAACCCACAGGAGCAGGATTGAACTGATGCACCCTTTGGTTTCATAATCTCCTTTGGTGTCATCCAAAATGGCCTGGCGAAGAGTTTTTCCGTAGAGTCGCTTGTAATGAACTTTGTTATTATTGAGGATAGAGTCTATGATATTGGCCGACTAGCAAGTCTACAGTTATTGATTTAAAAAGTTAACTAGGTGCCATTCCATGTGAACATTTACAGCTGATTTGTGATAGCTCAATAACAGAGCAGAACCAGCTAGGCGCCATCTTTTCTACATGTATATACTGTAAACCCCTAGACTGATCATTTACACCATTTATAAGTGGAGTTGGTAAGGATACCTCTCTATTTATGAGACAAAGGCTTGGACATTACTGTAGTGTTTTTGATTTAAACAAACAGGGCCCAAAATCTACTGTTGGGATTGTTTTTTGGAGCCCCAGATTTGGTCTTTGGACTTGTTTTTGTCATCGTTTATAGACTGCTTGTTCACTGGATTGATTGTACTTAATATGTCATACCAAAATATTACACAACATATGAATTTATAGTCACAAATACATTTTGCGAGAGTGTACGCAACAGCTCTACTCTGGGGGCCATGATGTTCACTTTTAAATGTCACATCTTCTTTAATATACACTAATGCAACATAGAGCGCTCCCAGGTGGTATCGAATTGGTCTAACTGCATCAATACGAGGCTCCCAACATGTTTCACAGACTCTCTTTAGTGTTAAATTGGGTAAGGATTTTAAAAGAATGATTTATCTGTTGGTGGACCTGGGGAAGAAATTATACAACGGTTGAATTAAGCCCAAAAATTAAATGGCACCTATATTGGGTTTGGCAGTGTTGTTAACCACTAGGTTCAAATAATGAGAACTACATGGTACATAAAACGCACGTGGGTTCATGTTCAACATGTCTTTGAACTCCATTATGCTTTCCCCGCATATTTGCAGCATTGTCATAGCTTTGGCCCTGCATATTTTCTACATTTATATTGAGATCCAATAGTTCCTTTATTATCCAATCACTTAAGATGATGTCATTTCTGCCAAAAAATAAAATGGAAGCCATCACATGGTACATCCACCAATTAGATTGGTGGATATATCATTTTTCAGTCAAATGTGATGTCACAGGCCTTATATAAGGTCTGTCATGTCTTATTTGACCCTAAGAAGCCGTCTGATCAACATCTCCCGGACCTGTGAAGAAGAAAAAACTACTCACCCGGGCCCACTCTTCCAGCAACTGAGGATCATGGACCCACCCTCCCCATGGCTTTCTTTCACCCCCCCTCCCCATGTCTCTTTCATCCCCCCATGTCTCTCTATCGCCTCCCTCCCCATGTCTCTTTCACCCCTCTCCCCATGTCTCTTTTTCACGCCCCACCCCATGGCTCTCTTTCACCCCCCTCTCTATGTCTCTTGCACCCCCTCCCCGTGTTTCTCTATCATCCCCCCCCTCCAAATGTCTCTCTATCACCCCCCCTCTAAATGTCTCTCGATCACCTCCCCATGTCTCTTTCACCCTCCCCTCCCAATGTCTCTTCACCCCTGCTCCCATGTCTCTTCACCCCTGCTCCCCATGTCTCTTTACCCCTGTTCCCATGTCTCTTCACCGCCGCTCCCCATGACTCTTTCACCCACTCCCCATGTCTCTTTCACCCACTCCCCATGTCTCTTTCACCCCTCCCCATGTCTCTCTTTTAAACCCATTCCCATGTCTCTATATCACCCCCTACCTATGTCTCTCTTTCACCCTCCTCCCCTCGCCATTTCTCTTTCACCCCCCTCCCCTCACCATGTCTCTCATTCACCCCCCTCCCCTCGCCATGACTCTCACCCCTCCACCTTCCTTCCACATGTCATAAACTCACACACACACTCACACTTAACAATTCTTGGTATATCTATAGAGGGTATTACTGTGCATCTGTATTATTTTTTAGTATAATGCTACTAGTAGTAGTACTTTTTTTTAAACAACTCTGAATTAAAATTTTAATGTATCATAATGTAACAATCATTTTTTGTTTCTATAGCAACCATTTACAAAGTCACATCCCCTTCCTATTTTGAAACAGGCTCTGGCAACCCCCCCCCCTTTTTTTGAACACTGCCCTCTCCCTAGCTGTGCAAAACTCAATTGTATCCAGTGACTGCCTGGTCACATGATCACCCCAGAGAACTTTGCATTTTTGGTCCTCTTCTGCTGCACTGGCAACCATTTAGTGAACCCCCGAGCCGAATCTTCACCGATCAATCGCAACTTAGCTAATTACTTATCAATGTGTGGATTGTATTGATGCACATATCAAAGGGATTTTTTTTTTTTAAACGACAGCTTGGACTGCTGCTTTAAAGGTGGGCAGAGTAAGTTTGGAAACGGGGAGGAGTCACAGACCTCCAAACAATTTAAATCTGCGCACACAAACCCATGTAAACTCAACCCCAGACCCACCTCACCATATATATTTGTCTTAAGGAGTGCTACTGGGTATGTGACATTGTACAGTATAAACACAAGGAAGAGAAGCCCAATGCAACATGATCCTCCGCCGACTTAAATTTAACATGTCAAAAACAGAACTCCTTATATTTCATGCCAAACCTGGCCCTACTACCACCTTCCACATTACTGTTGGAAGAACTACTATACATGCAGTAGCCCAAGCACGCTGCCCTGGGGGTCACAGACTCCTCTCTCACATTCAAAAGGTAGCTAAACCTGTCGTTTTTTCTTCCGCAAGATACGCCCTTCCACTGTTGCTCGACAGCTAAAACTCTGACACAGACCCTCATTCTCTACCATCTCAAATACTGGAACCTTCTGCTGTCCGGTCTTACTGCCTCTCACCTGTCTCCCCTACAATCTATCCTAAACGCTGCTGCCAGAATCACTCTACTCTTTCCTAAATCTGTCTCAGCGTCTCCCCTGCTGAAATCCCTCTCCTGGCTTCCTATCAAATCCCGTATCTCACACTCAATTCTCCTCCTCACTTTTAAAGCTTTACACTCTTCTGCCCCTCCTTACAGCTCAGCTCTAATTTCTCGCTATGCACCATCCCGACTCTTGCGATCCGCCCAATGATGTCTTCTATCTACCCCTTTTGTATCTAAAGCCCTCTCTCGCCTTAAACCTTTCTCACTGACTGCCCTCACCTCTGGAGTGCCCTTCCCATCAATACCCGACTAGCACCTTCTCTATCCACCTTTAAGACCCACATTCTAACACATCTGCTTAAAGAAGCATGTGAGTAGCTCCGAGGCTGATACTATAGACCGCATACAAAAAGCTTGGCCCATTGCAGACGCACTTACCAGAACGCCGTCCTACTGTCTCTGTATGTTCTACCTACCAATTAGATTGTAAGCTCTTCAGAGCAGGGACTCCTTTTCCTAAATGTTACTTTTATGTCTGAAGCACTTATTCCCATGATCTGTTATTTGTATTATTTATATGATTGTCACGTGTATTACTGCAGTGAAGCGCTTTCTACATAAATGGCGCTATATAAATAAAGACATACAGTACATACATACATACAACATACAACATGACAAAGCATATAGTTAAATATTTATCTGTTTCTCTCTCATAAGTGGGGTCCGACTTACTTCTCTCTCTCTCTCTCTCTCTCTCTCTCTCTCTCTCTCTCTCTCTCTCTCTCTCTCTCTCTCTCTCTCGTATCATCAAGAGGGTAATCTAAAGTTAATTTGCAGAATTTCAATAACCCTTGGCATTTGTAAATAGTTTCTTTAGTAAATAAAGAGTTCAATTGAAAATAGATACATTTTATTGAAGAGTTTTAAATATATTCTTAGTAAAATATGTTACAAACTGACTTATAAATATAAATCTTATTTACAGATAGTCACAGAGCTTGGCATCAGTTACAGATTAGTCAGGGTTTTTTTTTGTTTTTTTAGGGCTTAAGTATCTCATGGGGGAAATAAGTCTGGATGGTGGGTATCCGTAACGTTTAGAGATGTTATGATCCTTCTGCCTCTGAACAAAGCACTGTAGCCTCCCCTTGGAGGTATGTTGACAGGCTTACTCCCTCTCCAGTTGTGATTTCCTTTTCATAGCCTCTCTCTCCTCTCTCTGTTCTGGTGGAATAGGTATGGAAACCTCAAGCTCTTGGAGAGGCTGTTGACAGAAGGATGGAGTGAAGTTGTCCACTCTGCTGGGTACATTGATAGGAAGCTGCAGGTTAGAAAGCTGGTGCTTCTGGTTGAAAGGAGCTTGAATGGGGATAGTGGTTTGGCTGACCTTTTTAATGCATGTCACTGCAGCTTTCCGTTCTATGGATATCACTGGGAAGTGTTTGGGATTCTCTATAACTGAAGCTTTGTTTTCCCCACGTTGTTTGATTTCACTGGTTTTAATGCCAGGAGCTGGAATGGGGATAGTGGTTTGGCTCACCTTTTCAATGCATCTTACTGCAGCTTCCTGTTCTATGGATATCACTGGGAAGTGTTTGGGATTCTCTATAACTGAAGCTTTGTTTTCCCAATGTTGTTTGATTTCACTGGTTTTAATGTCAGGTCTTGTGTACTCATGTATTTTAAATAGCCTAGGCCTGGCATTAATACCGACACCTTTAATTCCAGAAATACTGTCCTGTTTTTTGGCCATGAACCTTTTAATCGCATCAGTAAGAGACCACTGAACATGAGAAGCAGAAGTCTGGCTTTGGCGTCCTTGCATTGGTCCAAGCTTATTTCCAAGTGTAATGGATTCTGCGGGTGCCCCTGGACCTGTGGGACCTGCTTTTTTACCCAATGGGTGAAATACTTGAACAGAGTTAATCATTTGGAGGCTGAGGTTGCTGTGATGGGCTTTCACCTTTCCTTGTTCAGAAGGTTCCAATGACTTCTTGCCCTTCCCAAGAACTTCTGAATTCACTCCAGGCTGATTAGCACTTTTTCTTTTGAGAGCTTTGGGGTTATTATCAGTACCACAAGCCAGCGCTTGCTCAAAACTGAAAACGCTGGTCTGGTTCTTTGTTTTCTTCACTAGCTGCTTAATATTGCTGTTCTGTTTACGTTTGATCCCCATCTCTTGAGGTGTCTTCCGCTCAGGACTATGAGTAACTGCAGGAGACTTTGCATCTTTACATTTGATCCCCATCTCCTGAGGTGTCTTCCGCTCAGGACTATGAGTAACAGCAGGTGTTTTTGCATATTTACGTTTGATCCCGATCTCCTGAGGTGTCTTCCGCTCAGGACAATGAGTAACTGCAGGAGTCTTTGCATTTTTAAGTTTGATCCCCATCTCCTGAGGTGTCTTCCGCTCAGGACTATGAGTAACTGCAGGAGTTTTTGCATATTTACGTTTGATCCCCATCTCCTGAGGTGTCTTCCGCTCAGGACTATGAGTAACTGCAGGAGTCTTTGCATCTTTACGTTTGATTCCTATCTCCTGAGTTTTCTTCAGTTTAGGATTAATATGAGTAACAGCAGGTGTCTTTGCATCCATTGTACCTTCACGGCTTTGCTGCATCTTTTCAGATACCTTATTGGAAATGTGGGCACCTGAGAGACAAACACGTTTCATCTTTTTTAACAGAACAGCCTCGTCACCAGATTGTGGGCCATGGGGTGACTTCCCTGGTATAGGAGCAGAAGAATGATTTACTGGCTTTGACATTGGTTTTACCTTCTTTTGCAGTGCAGTTTGAGGGACTTGATCCTTTGCAGCTGAATAAAGGATCTTTTTCTTCTTTGTTTCCACTTTGGAGCACTTTGGTACCCCCTCAGACTTTGACGGACACTCAGTCTTCACTGAACTCAGCACGTTATTACGAACCTTCTGAGCAATATGTGAGGGGGCCTTCACCTCTGAAGATCTCTTCGCCATATCTTTTAACCCACCCCTTTTCCACACTGGCACATATAACTCTTTGTTGCTTTGCACATCAATATGTAACTTTGAGAGGTGGCTCAGCTTCCGAGCTGGTTGAGTTGGGTACATTAGAGGTGGTTCACTTTTTTCATTAGCAGCAAGCTGAACTGCTCCTTGTGTAATTAAACTGGCCTGGGAAATATGTTGGGCTCCAAGCGAGGTCTGACACACTGTAACAAAATCAAAAAGGAGAAATAATCAATTATCATAAATACCAACACATTGTACATAATAACACAAAGGAAGAAAAGCAAACACATGCTTAATCCCTTCAGTATTGGCGAGGACTACATACTGTAGAGTTCTATATATTTGTAACACTACAGTGGCGAATGACCGTAATTAAAGATCTTTATAACAGGTAATGGTATCGGTCAAGGAGAAGATTTTGAACAATGATTAGTAAAGATTCTCCATATCTCACCTTGTAAGGTCTGCATTCCTCTAAGGGGTATGAATGGTGGCTGCTGAAGTTGTGCATACTGGGTGGCCATTATACAAGGCCCTATTGTAGCACGTCTTTCCAAATGTGTGTTGGGACGGAAAGTAACAGGCTGCGTTGTGGCTTCTCCCCTAACCTGTCCTGCAAATCCTGTGTATCCTCCTGTAGCAGTGTGGTAGAATCCTCCGTTCATGTCCGATACACGAGGGTAAGCGCGTGTTGCCTGTGGGATCTGCTGTAGATACATTGGTGTTCCTGCAGACCCTTGTTGCAAAATCATGCCTTGGGCCCCATGTCTGTAGACTTCTGTATTCCTCCCTACTGGGTGGAAGCTGTTGCTCCATGAAGGGTAAGCAGTGGTGACTGCAGGAGCACTGCAGGTCGGTGGAGGGTTCACAGCAGAGGAATTTAAAAACTGATCTGTAAGGAAGAAAGGTAAAAGTGAAGGGCCAGAAAAGCACAATCAAGGCACATTTCTTTAACACACGGGGACTCAACTCCAGTCATCAAACCCCCCACAATAGGTCAACTTTTCAGGATATTCCAGCTTTAGCACAGGTGGCCCAATCACTCAATCAGCCTCTGATTGAGTCACCTGTGCTGAAGCAGGGACTGATTGAGCGAGCTGTGCTGAAGCAGGGACGGATTGAGCCACCTCCGCTGAAGCTGGGATATCCTGAAAGCCTGACTTTGGGGGGTTAGGACTGCTTTAACAGACCTGCTAAAAGATATTCTTGATATCAAATACATATGAAATACATAGAGATGCTCACTTGGCTTGGTATTTTTATTTTGCCTTTAAAATATTTGGGGTTTTGGTTCTGGTTTTGAATAAAGTTTTTGGTGGTCTTTGTTTTGTTATGAATAGCAAGCACTAACAGGGATAATGGCTTGCTGGGAAAACACATTTATTTGATTATCAATGTTACATACCACTACTCTGATCAATAGTGGTCAGAAGTTTCAATATTTAAATACATTTTTAAGCAAGCTCCATGATTGCCTTCTATAGCATTGCTATGTATTGAAACACCAGAGCACCCGTACATTTTAGCTCAATATATGGGGTTTAATCTATAAATATATATATAGATATATATTTATACATATACATATACATATATGATGTGTTGGGATGTAACACAGACAGAAAACTATTTCTAGGTAGTTTTCAACACAAAGTGGCAACTGGCATATAAAACTTGTGCAGTCCATCACCTGCTTTCATGTCCACCTATGAACACAATGACAAATATAGATGTACCATAGCTTTCGGAACTGGATCTTTAAAAATAAAAATAAAAACATAAAAATTGCCTGTTCCTACTGTAGTATTTTGTGGTAATATTATGGTGTGGTATTCTGAGACGTCTGGTATATTGAGGTATCTGGAGGAGCACTCAGGTCAGCTATATCTGTAAATCAAGTGGCAGATTCTGCCCTCGTTTTGTGGCTTTGTCTTTTTTGGGGCCTTTGTATTACTGTAGAGTAGTGGTTTCCAACCTTTTTTTGGTTAAGGAACCATATGTGAAATTCTGAGGGACCCCAACCCTCTCTAACAACGAGTCTAAGATGAGATGCATTGTAATATACCCCAACCCTATCTAATAGTGCGTCTGAGATCAGATGAAGTGTGAGGAACCCCAATCCTCTCTAATAGCGCTTCTGAGATCAGATGCATTGTAAGGAGCCCCAACCCTCTCTAATAGCGCGTCTGAGATCAGATGCATTGTAAGGAACCCCAACCCTCTCCAATAGCGCGTTTGAGATAAGATGCATTGTACTGTAAATTCTTCTGTATTAAGTACAATTTTAAAATGACCTAAAAATTACAGCGAACCCTTTAGGGATGCCCGGGGAATCCTAGGGTTCCTAGGATCCGTGGTTGAAAAACACTGCTGTAGACAATAATTTAAGGATATGGCTGAAAGTAGTCGAACATTACACCCCACGGTGTAGAATTGGTCCAATAGTTATTGACCTAAACTTAGGGCAAGGAAAAAGCATGCCTTATACATGACTAATCCTACTGTATACACTAAGGTTCCTGTGTCTTTTTTTACTATCCCATAGATCCCATAGACGTTTGCCGCTTTGACATTTATGTATACAGTACATGTGTTCTTTTCTATACATTACTGTTCAAATCATTTAAGATTTTGAATTACAAGCCAGATATAAAAGTAAATACAATAAAACAAATATGTGTGTATGTATCTATAATAAATCAGTTTTGACATTTATAAAAAAAAATATTATCCAATTAAGGCCAGGTACCTAACCCCCCTGGGTGTTGTCTACCTATGTCCCTCCCCCCCGCCCCCCACCCCATCTGTCTTCTTTCTCCCATCCATTGATAGGAGTCATGTTATCTGTTCTGTACCCCATAAAACATTGTGAAAGTAAACAGTTCAGAAATATAGATATTATCCATTTCTTTTTGGGTATGTAAAGGTCACGTTGCTTCCTACCTGCCATGATACAGAGTTAAGGTGGAGATAATTAGTCTCTCTGTACAGCGCCACTCTTTTCCTATCTCTGAGATGTCCACAAAACTAACGGTTTCCTTCGGGAACTAATTCAAGTCACGCACAAACAAGTTTACATTTGTGTATTTATCTCAGTCTCTAAGGCGATTCCATGATGTCATTACAGAACACTGCTGCTGGCATCTCCTAGGAGGCTCAATGATACTGTCTCGTGATGTCATAATAGAGAAATCAGCTACTGTTGACATTTAATTTCAAGTGGTTGAGAAGTGGTTAACTTGAGTAGCAGTCATAAAAATCACAGCTACTGTGATACATTATATTACATACATTGGGTGACACAAGTACACATATGGACAGTGCCACTGACAGCAGTGGGATCAACATACTGTATCACTGGGTTCAAATGCATTGACTTCATGGCAAGATAAAGTATCACAGATTATAATGAGATGTATCACAGTCTGCGTCTCTGCCCCAGCTTGCACCTTGGGGAGAGTCAGTAGAAGGAGTTGGGGGGAGTTACATGGTGCACAGATTATAATCAGATGTATCACATTCTGCGTCTCTGCCCCAATTTGCACCTTGGGGAGAGTGAGTAGGATGAGTTGGGGGCAGTTACATGGTGCACAGATTAAAATGAGATGCGTCACAAGTTGCATTTCTCTGATACTTTTTTTTAACCTTTTATTTGCCCAAAACAATCCTCCATATCTGAAGTGCCATAAGTCTAACATACCGCGTCAGAAGTAAGAAACTGTTCTTACAGTATATATGCTGCGGCTCTGCTCCAAAAAATAGAGCCATGCGTCTAAACACAACTACTCTATGTTGCTGCATAGACCTTTTATGTCTAATTCCAGCACTGGGGAAGTGTTCAACTCCATTCAAGGGCAGTCTAAACTAAACTACTACTTTGGTACAGCACTGCACTTTGCTTTAATGCTTCAGACATACACATTATGGGCTTTGAATGGGTCCCTCTGCTTATTTGTGGGGGGATAGAGATGAGTCTTTTACAATGAGAGTGCTACTGGATCTATGTTCTATATACAGTGACACCTCGCAGCCTTAATTACAATTTATTTTGGGATGTTTTTTGTCAGTACACTAAAACCTCCTCTTGGATAGACACAGGGGGATATTCTAGTAGCTGGGAGTTGTGCAAAAGCGTGCAGAAAGAGCCTTATCCGATTGGATTTCTAGAACAGCGGTGCGCAAACTGGGGGGCGCGACCCCCACGCGGGGCGCAAGACTGCCGTCTGGGGGGCGTGGGGTTTACAGAGGCCCCGCGCGCTTCCCGAAGGCACTTATATTAAGTGCCGGGGGAGCTGCAGGGCCTCTGTAAACCTTCACTTACCTAGGCTCCGGCGGCTTCCTTCCTGCGTCGCCATGGCAACGCGGCATCAAAATGACGCTGTGAGGTCATGTGACGTCACGTTACTAGGGCAACGTGACGTCATGACGCCGGAGCGCAGGTGAATGGGGGTTCTGCTTTAGATATTGTGAAGCGGGGGCATCCAGACACTGATTAAGGGGTGCAGGAAACTAGTCATTCACACCTGGCTTTTATTTCTAGATCGACATTTACACAGACACACACACACACACACGTAACAAGGGCTAATTGTAGTATAATGTAATACAATAAATATATTTGTCATTTAAATGGATTTTTTTCATATGTTTTATTTTAAAGCGGGGTTGGGGGCGGGGTTGGGGGCGGAACTAGGGGCGGGGTTGGGGGCGGGACTAGGTGGCGAGTAGATTTTTTGGTTGGGCGAGTAGATTTTTGGGTGATTTGTCGAACACTGTATATATTTATATAGATATTAGTATGTACCATTGACTTTTATACACCAAGTGCAATCCATTTCTGTGCGCTAAACAGTATTTTGGGGCTGGGCGCAGATGGAGAAATTTGAACTTAGTACACGAGTGCAATTGAAGTTTGACATGCGCCGAAACCCTCCACCCCTCCCCCCGCTCAGTTTGCGATGCTTAGTATATTGGCCTCAGTAGGTCTCTCCCTTCCACTTCAAAGTAACGTATTGACAACCAAAGGGGACCTGCTACAGTAGTTTTTGGTGATTTCATCAGTCCCACTTGGCAAATAGTATATTGGAGATTCAAAAAAAGAGAAAGCGCTCGTTAAAGTAACACATTCTTTGATATTTTTAATCGAAAACAATGATATTCTTCCAGTGTATTAGTCAAGCACCTTACAGTTCACAAATACACACTAGAGAGGGTTGGGGTTCCTTACAATGCATTGATCAAATACATTGTAAGGAGCCCCAACCCTCTCTAACAGCGCGTCTGAAATCTGCATTGTAAGGAATCCCAACTTTCTCTAATAGCGCGTCTGAGATCAGATGCATTCAAAGGAGCCCCAACCCTCTCTAATAGCGCGTCTGAGATCAGATGCATTGTAAGGAACCCCAACCCTCTCTAATTGTGACCCTTGCACTCACCACGAACAAGGCGGACCCCCGGTACTGAGGTGGGAAAGTAGAAACTGCGCACCCACAGCAGTGGAGGCACGCCTGGATTGTCAGCGTAGCCGGGTCGGGGTTGGAGAGAGAGGGTAGTCCAGATACTTGCCGCGGTCATGGGGAGGAGCCAGTAACGGTAGATGTCCGTTGTGCCGAGGTCGAGGGTTGGAGCTGGTGGGTTAAAAGAATGTCCTATATCCGTGGTCAGGGATGGAGAGATGCAGGTAGTCGAGGGCAAGCTGGGGTCGTTATACAGAGAGCGTCCAAGAGTCTAGCCGTGTCGGTACACATGAGGTCAAACTGAAAGCAAGAGAGGCAAGGCACAAGGCAAGGCAAAGCAGGAATGTAGGAACACAAGGCTACTATGGTCTATGCTCAGCAATGTGTAACTGAGCAAGCAGAGATTAAATAGGAGGACTGGAGCAATGAAAGTGAGAGGCGGAACGGAGGTGTGGCCCCGCGGGAGCTGTGATTGGACGCAGAGCGCAGGAGACAGGTGGGCATTGTTACGGGTGTTGTGTCGCAGCTGGGGAGTGGTGCACGATCGTCCCGTGAGCGCGCCGCGCGTGAGTGACACGTGACACGAACGGGGGGTGGGACCAAGCTCCATAGAGATGTTTGAAAACCTCTGTGTGCGCGCGCTTTTGTTGCCGGTCATTTGATTAGATGAGTTATTAAAAGCAAATTGTGTAGTTACTGTACACTCTCTCCAGTTCATTTATTTTTTCGTTCCGGTTGTGCATCGCACATTTTTCACTTTGTACTATCTCCCTAGCGAACAACACACCAAAAGGTGCCCTGCAGCAACCCACAGGAGCAGGATTGAACTGATGCACCCTTTGGTTTCATAATCTCCTTTGGTGTCATCCAAAATGGCCTGGCGAAGAGTTTTTCCGTAGAGTCGCTTGTAATGAACTTTGTTATTATTGAGGATAGAGTCTATGATATTGGCCGACTAGCAAGTCTACAGTTATTGATTTAAAAAGTTAACTAGGTGCCATTCCATGTGAACATTTACAGCTGATTTGTGATAGCTCAATAACAGAGCAGAACCAGCTAGGCGCCATCTTTTCTACATGTATATACTGTAAACCCCTAGACTGATCATTTACACCATTTATAAGTGGAGTTGGTAAGGATACCTCTCTATTTATGAGACAAAGGCTTGGACATTACTGTAGTGTTTTTGATTTAAACAAACAGGGCCCAAAATCTACTGTTGGGATTGTTTTTTGGAGCCCCAGATTTGGTCTTTGGACTTGTTTTTGTCATCGTTTATAGACTGCTTGTTCACTGGATTGATTGTACTTAATATGTCATACCAAAATATTACACAACATATGAATTTATAGTCACAAATACATTTTGCGAGAGTGTACGCAACAGCTCTACTCTGGGGGCCATGATGTTCACTTTTAAATGTCACATCTTCTTTAATATACACTAATGCAACATAGAGCGCTCCCAGGTGGTATCGAATTGGTCTAACTGCATCAATACGAGGCTCCCAACATGTTTCACAGACTCTCTTTAGTGTTAAATTGGGTAAGGATTTTAAAAGAATGATTTATCTGTTGGTGGACCTGGGGAAGAAATTATACAACGGTTGAATTAAGCCCAAAAATTAAATGGCACCTATATTGGGTTTGGCAGTGTTGTTAACCACTAGGTTCAAATAATGAGAACTACATGGTACATAAAACGCACGTGGGTTCATGTTCAACATGTCTTTGAACTCCATTATGCTTTCCCCGCATATTTGCAGCATTGTCATAGCTTTGGCCCTGCATATTTTCTACATTTATATTGAGATCCAATAGTTCCTTTATTATCCAATCACTTAAGATGATGTCATTTCTGCCAAAAAATAAAATGGAAGCCATCACATGGTACATCCACCAATTAGATTGGTGGATATATCATTTGTCAGTCAAATGTGATGTCACAGGCCTTATATAAGGTCTGTCATGTCTTATTTGACCCTAAGAAGCCGTCCGATCAACATCTCCCGGACCTGTGAAGAAGAAAAAACTACTCACCCGGGCCCACTCTTCCAGCAACTGAGGATCATGGACCCACCCTCCCCATGGCTTTCTTTCACCCCCCCTCCCCATGTCTCTTTCATCCCCCCATGTCTCTCTATCGCCTCCCTCCCCATGTCTCTTTCACCCCTCTCCCCATGTCTCTTTTTCACGCCCCACCCCATGGCTCTCTTTCACCCCCCTCTCTATGTCTCTTGCACCCCCTCCCCGTGTTTCTCTATCATCCCCCCCCTCCAAATGTCTCTCTATCACCCCCCCTCTAAATGTCTCTCGATCACCTCCCCATGTCTCTTTCACCCTCCCCTCCCAATGTCTCTTCACCCCTGCTCCCATGTCTCTTCACCCCTGCTCCCCATGTCTCTTTACCCCTGTTCCCATGTCTCTTCACCGCCGCTCCCCATGACTCTTTCACCCACTCCCCATGTCTCTTTCACCCACTCCCCATGTCTCTTTCACCCCTCCCCATGTCTCTCTTTTAAACCCATTCCCATGTCTCTATATCACCCCCTACCTATGTCTCTCTTTCACCCTCCTCCCCTCGCCATGTCTCTTTCACCCCCCTCCCCTCACCATGTCTCTCCTTCACCCCCCTCCCCTCGCCATGACTCTCACCCCTCCACCTTCCTTCCACATGTCATAAACTCACACACACACTCACACTTAACAATTCTTGGTATATCTATAGAGGGTATTACTGTGCATCTGTATTATTTTTTAGTATAATGCTACTAGTAGTAGTACTTTTTTTTAAACAACTCTGAATTAAAATTTTAATGTATCATAATGTAACAATCATTTTTTGTTTCTATAGCAACCATTTACAAAGTCACATCCCCTTCCTATTTTGAAACAGGCTCTGGCAACCCCCCCCCCCCTTTTTTTGAACACTGCCCTCTCCCTAGCTGTGCAAAACTCAATTGTATCCAGTGACTGCCTGGTCACATGATCACCCCAGAGAACTTTGCATTTTTGGTCCTCTTCTGCTGCACTGGCAACCATTTAGTGAACCCCCGAGCCGAATCTTCACCGATCAATCGCAACTTAGCTAATTACTTATCAATGTGTGGATTGTATTGATGCACATATCAAAGGGATTTTTTTTTTTTAAACGACAGCTTGGACTGCTGCTTTAAAGGTGGGCAGAGTAAGTTTGGAAACGGGGAGGAGTCACAGACCTCCAAACAATTTAAATCTGCGCACACAAACCCATGTAAACTCAACCCCAGACCCACCTCACCATATATATTTGTCTTAAGGAGTGCTACTGGGTATGTGACATTGTACAGTATAAACACAAGGAAGAGAAGCCCAATGCAACATGATCCTCCGCCGACTTAAATTTAACATGTCAAAAACAGAACTCCTTATATTTCATGCCAAACCTGGCCCTACTACCACCTTCCACATTACTGTTGGAAGAACTACTATACATGCAGTAGCCCAAGCACGCTGCCCTGGGGGTCACAGACTCCTCTCTCACATTCAAAAGGTAGCTAAACCTGTCGTTTTTTCTTCCGCAAGATACGCCCTTCCACTGTTGCTCGACAGCTAAAACTCTGACACAGACCCTCATTCTCTACCATCTCAAATACTGGAACCTTCTGCTGTCCGGTCTTACTGCCTCTCACCTGTCTCCCCTACAATCTATCCTAAACGCTGCTGCCAGAATCACTCTACTCTTTCCTAAATCTGTCTCAGCGTCTCCCCTGCTGAAATCCCTCTCCTGGCTTCCTATCAAATCCCGTATCTCACACTCAATTCTCCTCCTCACTTTTAAAGCTTTACACTCTTCTGCCCCTCCTTACAGCTCAGCTCTAATTTCTCGCTATGCACCATCCCGACTCTTGCGATCCGCCCAATGATGTCTTCTATCTACCCCTTTTGTATCTAAAGCCCTCTCTCGCCTTAAACCTTTCTCACTGACTGCCCTCACCTCTGGAGTGCCCTTCCCATCAATACCCGACTAGCACCTTCTCTATCCACCTTTAAGACCCACATTCTAACACATCTGCTTAAAGAAGCATGTGAGTAGCTCCGAGGCTGATACTATAGACCGCATACAAAAAGCTTGGCCCATTGCAGACGCACTTACCAGAACGCCGTCCTACTGTCTCTGTATGTTCTACCTACCAATTAGATTGTAAGCTCTTCAGAGCAGGGACTCCTTTTCCTAAATGTTACTTTTATGTCTGAAGCACTTATTCCCATGATCTGTTATTTGTATTATTTATATGATTGTCACGTGTATTACTGCAGTGAAGCGCTTTCTACATAAATGGCGCTATATAAATAAAGACATACAGTACATACATACATACAACATACAACATGACAAAGCATATAGTTAAATATTTATCTGTTTCTCTCTCATAAGTGGGGTCCGACTTACTTCTCTCTCTCTCTCTCTCTCTCTCTCTCTCTCTCTCTCTCTCTCTCTCTCTCTCTCTCTCTCTCGTATCATCAAGAGGGTAATCTAAAGTTAATTTGCAGAATTTCAATAACCCTTGGCATTTGTAAATAGTTTCTTTAGTAAATAAAGAGTTCAATTGAAAATAGATACATTTTATTGAAGAGTTTTAAATATATTCTTAGTAAAATATGTTACAAACTGACTTATAAATATAAATCTTATTTACAGATAGTCACAGAGCTTGGCATCAGTTACAGATTAGTCAGGGGTTTTTTTTGTTTTTTTAGGGCTTAAGTATCTCATGGGGGAAATAAGTCTGGATGGTGGGTATCCGTAACGTTTAGAGATGTTATGATCCTTCTGCCTCTGAACAAAGCACTGTAGCCTCCCCTTGGAGGTATGTTGACAGGCTTACTCCCTCTCCAGTTGTGATTTCCTTTTCATAGCCTCTCTCTCCTCTCTCTGTTCTGGTGGAATAGGTATGGAAACCTCAAGCTCTTGGAGAGGCTGTTGACAGAAGGATGGAGTGAAGTTGTCCACTCTGCTGGGTACATTGATAGGAAGCTGCAGGTTAGAAAGCTGGTGCTTCTGGTTGAAAGGAGCTTGAATGGGGATAGTGGTTTGGCTGACCTTTTTAATGCATGTCACTGCAGCTTTCCGTTCTATGGATATCACTGGGAAGTGTTTGGGATTCTCTATAACTGAAGCTTTGTTTTCCCCACGTTGTTTGATTTCACTGGTTTTAATGCCAGGAGCTGGAATGGGGATAGTGGTTTGGCTCACCTTTTCAATGCATCTTACTGCAGCTTCCTGTTCTATGGATATCACTGGGAAGTGTTTGGGATTCTCTATAACTGAAGCTTTGTTTTCCCCATGTTGTTTGATTTCACTGGTTTTAATGTCAGGTCTTGTGTACTCATGTATTTTAAATTGCCTAGGCCTGGCATTAATACCGACACCTTTAATTCCAGAAATACTGTCCTGTTTTTTGGCCATGAACCTTTTAATCGCATCAGTAAGAGACCACTGAACATGAGAAGCAGAAGTCTGGCTTTGGCGTCCTTGCATTGGTCCAAGCTTATTTCCAAGTGTAATGGATTCTGCGGGTGCCCCTGGACCTGTGGGACCTGCTTTTTTACCCAATGGGTGAAATACTTGAACAGAGTTAATCATTTGGAGGCTGAGGTTGCTGTGATGGGCTTTCACCTTTCCTTGTTCAGAAGGTTCCAATGACTTCTTGCCCTTCCCAAGAACTTCTGAATTCACTCCAGGCTGATTAGCACTTTTTCTTTTGAGAGCTTTGGGGTTATTATCAGTACCACAAGCCAGCGCTTGCTCAAAACTGAAAACGCTGGTCTGGTTCTTTGTTTTCTTCACTAGCTGCTTAATATTGCTGTTCTGTTTACGTTTGATCCCCATCTCTTGAGGTGTCTTCCGCTCAGGACTATGAGTAACTGCAGGAGACTTTGCATCTTTACATTTGATCCCCATCTCCTGAGGTGTCTTCCGCTCAGGACTATGAGTAACAGCAGGTGTTTTTGCATATTTACGTTTGATCCCGATCTCCTGAGGTGTCTTCCGCTCAGGACAATGAGTAACTGCAGGAGTCTTTGCATTTTTAAGTTTGATCCCCATCTCCTGAGGTGTCTTCCGCTCAGGACTATGAGTAACTGCAGGAGTTTTTGCATATTTACGTTTGATCCCCATCTCCTGAGGTGTCTTCCGCTCAGGACTATGAGTAACTGCAGGAGTCTTTGCATCTTTACGTTTGATCCCTATCTCCTGAGTTTTCTTCAGTTTAGGATTAATATGAGTAACAGCAGGTGTCTTTGCATCCATTGTACCTTCACGGCTTTGCTGCATCTTTTCAGATACCTTATTGGAAATGTGGGCACCTGAGAGACAAACACGTTTCATCTTTTTTAACAGAACAGCCTCGTCACCAGATTGTGGGCCATGGGGTGACTTCCCTGGTATAGGAGCAGAAGAATGATTTACTGGCTTTGACATTGGTTTTACCTTCTTTTGCAGTGCAGTTTGAGGGACTTGATCCTTTGCAGCTGAATAAAGGATCTTTTTCTTCTTTGTTTCCACTTTGGAGCACTTTGGTACCCCCTCAGACTTTGACGGACACTCAGTCTTCACTGAACTCAGCACGTTATTACGAACCTTCTGAGCAATATGTGAGGGGGCCTTCACCTCTGAAGATCTCTTCACCATATCTTTTAACCCACCCCTTTTCCACACTGGCACATATAACTCTTTGTTGCTTTGCACATCAATATGTAACTTTGAGAGGTGGCTCAGCTTCCGAGCTGGTTGAGTTGGGTACATTAGAGGTGGTTCACTTTTTTCATTAGCAGCAAGCTGAACTGCTCCTTGTGTAATTAAACTGGTCTGGGAAATATGTTGGGCTCCAAGCGAGGTCTGACACACTGTAACAAAATCAAAAAGGAGAAATAATCAATTATCATAAATACCAACACATTGTACATAATAACACAAAGGAAGAAAAGCAAACACATGCTTAATCCCTTCAGTATTGGCGAGGACTACATACTGTAGAGTTCTATATATTTGTAACACTACAGTGGCGAATGACCGTAATTAAAGATCTTTATAACAGGTAATGGTATCGGTCAAGGAGAAGATTTTGAACAATGATTAGTAAAGATTCTCCATATCTCACCTTGTAAGGTCTGCATTCCTCTAAGGGGTATGAATGGTGGCTGCTGAAGTTGTGCATACTGGGTGGCCATTATACAAGGCCCTATTGTAGCACGTCTTTCCAAATGTGTGTTGGGACGGAAAGTAACAGGCTGCGTTGTGGCTTCTCCCCTAACCTGTCCTGCAAATCCTGTGTATCCTCCTGTAGCAGTGTGGTAGAATCCTCCGTTCATGTCCGATACACGAGGGTAAGCGCGTGTTGCCTGTGGGATCTGCTGTAGATACATTGGTGTTCCTGCAGACCCTTGTTGCAAAATCATGCCTTGGGCCCCATGTCTGTAGACTTCTGTATTCCTCCCTACTGGGTGGAAGCTGTTGCTCCATGAAGGGTAAGCAGTGGTGACTGCAGGAGCACTGCAGGTCGGTGGAGGGTTCACAGCAGAGGAATTTAAAAACTGATCTGTAAGGAAGAAAGGTAAAAGTGAAGGGCCAGAAAAGCACAATCAAGGCACATTTCTTTAACACACGGGGACTCAACTCCAGTCATCAAACCCCCCACAATAGGTCAACTTTTCAGGATATTCCAGCTTTAGCACAGGTGGCCCAATCACTCAATCAGCCTCTGATTGAGTCACCTGTGCTGAAGCAGGGACTGATTGAGCGAGCTGTGCTGAAGCAGGGACGGATTGAGCCACCTCCGCTGAAGCTGGGATATCCTGAAAGCCTGACTTTGGGGGGTTAGGACTGCTTTAACAGACCTGCTAAAAGATATTCTTGATATCAAATACATATGAAATACATAGAGATGCTCACTTGGCTTGGTATTTTTATTTTGCCTTTAAAATATTTGGGGTTTTGGTTCTGGTTTTGAATAAAGTTTTTGGTGGTCTTTGTTTTGTTATGAATAGCAAGCACTAACAGGGATAATGGCTTGCTGGGAAAACACATTTATTTGATTATCAATGTTACATACCACTACTCTGATCAATAGTGGTCAGAAGTTTCAATATTTAAATACATTTTTAAGCAAGCTCCATGATTGCCTTCTATAGCATTGCTATGTATTGAAACACCAGAGCACCCGTACATTTTAGCTCAATATATGGGGTTTAATCTATAAATATATATATAGATATATATTTATACATATACATATACATATATGATGTGTTGGGATGTAACACAGACAGAAAACTATTTCTAGGTAGTTTTCAACACAAAGTGGCAACTGGCATATAAAACTTGTGCAGTCCATCACCTGCTTTCATGTCCACCTATGAACACAATGACAAATATAGATGTACCATAGCTTTCGGAACTGGATCTTTAAAAATAAAAATAAAAACATAAAAATTGCCTGTTCCTACTGTAGTATTTTGTGGTAATATTATGGTGTGGTATTCTGAGACGTCTGGTATATTGAGGTATCTGGAGGAGCACTCAGGTCAGCTATATCTGTAAATCAAGTGGCAGATTCTGCCCTCGTTTTGTGGCTTTGTCTTTTTTGGGGCCTTTGTATTACTGTAGAGTAGTGGTTTCCAACCTTTTTTTGGTTAAGGAACCATATGTGAAATTCTGAGGGACCCCAACCCTCTCTAACAACGAGTCTAAGATGAGATGCATTGTAATATACCCCAACCCTATCTAATAGTGCATCTGAGATCAGATGAAGTGTGAGGAACCCCAATCCTCTCTAATAGCGCTTCTGAGATCAGATGCATTGTAAGGAGCCCCAACCCTCTCTAATAGCGCGTCTGAGATCAGATGCATTGTAAGGAACCCCAACCCTCTCCAATAGCGCGTTTGAGATAAGATGCATTGTACTGTAAATTCTTCTGTATTAAGTACAATTTTAAAATGACCTAAAAATTACAGCGAACCCTTTAGGGATGCCCGGGGAATCCTAGGGTTCCTAGGATCCGTGGTTGAAAAACACTGCTGTAGACAATAATTTAAGGATATGGCTGAAAGTAGTCGAACATTACACCCCACGGTGTAGAATTGGTCCAATAGTTATTGACCTAAACTTAGGGCAAGGAAAAAGCATGCCTTATACATAACTAATCCTACTGTATAAACTAAGGTTCCTGTGTCTTTTTTTACTATCCCATAGATCCCATAGACGTTTGCCGCTTTGACATTTATGTATACAGTACATGTGTTCTTTTCTATACATTACTGTTCAAATCATTTAAGATTTTGAATTACAAGCCAGATATAAAAGTAAATACAATAAAACAAATATGTGTGTATGTATCTATAATAAATCAGTTTTGACATTTATAAAAAAAAATATTATCCAATTAAGGCCAGGTACCTAACCCCCCTGGGTGTTGTCTACCTCCGTCCCTCCCCCCCGCCCCCCACCCCATCCGTCTTCTTTCTCCCATCCATTGATAGGAGTCATGTTATCTGTTCTGTACCCCATAAAACATTGTGAAAGTAAACAGTTCAGAAATATAGATATTATCCATTTCTTTTTGGGTATGTAAAGGTCACGTTGCTTCCTACCTGCCATGATACAGAGTTAAGGTGGAGATAATTAGTCTCTCTGTACAGCGCCACTCTTTTCCTATCTCTGAGATGTCCACAAAACTAACGGTTTCCTTCGGGAACTAATTCAAGTCACGCACAAACAAGTTTACATTTGTGTATTTATCTCAGTCTCTAAGGCGATTCCATGATGTCATTACAGAACACTGCTGCTGGCATCTCCTAGGAGGCTCAATGATACTGTCTCGTGATGTCACAATAGAGAAATCAGCTACTGTTGACATTTAATTTCAAGGGGTTGAGAAGTGGTTAACTTGAGTAGCAGTCATAAAAATCACAGCTACTGTGATACATTGTATTACATACATTGGGTGACACAAGTACACATATGGACAGTGCAACTGACAGCAGTGGGATCAACATACTGTATCACTGGGTTCAAATGCATTGACTTCATGGCAAGATAAAGTATCACAGATTATAATGAGATGTATCACAGTCTGCGTCTCTGCCCCAGCATGCACCTTGGGGAGAGTCAGTAGGAGGAGTTGGGGAGGAGTTACATGGCACACAGATTATAATGAGATGTATCACAGTCTGCGTCTCTGCCCCAGCTTGCACCTTGGGGAGAGTGAGTAGGATGAGTTGGGGGCAGTTACATGGTGCACAGATTATAATCAGATGTATCACATTCTGCGTCTCTGCCCCAATTTGCACCTTGGGGAGAGTGAGTAGGATGAGTTGGGGGCAGTTACATGGTGCACAGATTAAAATGAGATGCGTCACAAGTTGCATTTCTCTGATACTTTTTTTTAACCTTTTATTTGCCCAAAACAATCCTCCATATCTGAAGTGCCATAAGTCTAACATACCGCGTCAGAAGTAAGAAACTGTTCTTACAGTATATATGCTGCGGCTCTGCTCCAAAAAATAGAGCCATGCGTCTAAACACAACTACTCTATGTTGCTGCATAGACCTTTTATGTCTAATTCCAGCACTGGGGAAGTGTTCAACTCCATTCAAGGGCAGTCTAAACTAAACTACTACTTTGGTACAGCACTGCACTTTGCTTTAATGCTTCAGACATACACATTATGGGTATTGAATGGGTCCCCCTGCTTATTTGTGGGGGGATAGAGATGAGTCTTTTACAATGAGAGTGCTACTGGATCTATGTTCTATATACAGTGACACCTCGCAGCCTTAATTACAATTTATTTTGGGATGTTTTTTGTCAGTACACTAAAACCTCCTCTTGGATAGACACAGGGGGATATTCTAGTAGCTGGGAGTTGTGCAAAAGCGTGCAGAAAGAGCCTTATCCGATTGGATTTCTAGAACAGCGGTGCGCAAACTGGGGGGCGCGACCCCCACGCGGGGCGCAAGACTGCCGTCTGGGGGGCGTGGGGTTTACAGAGGCCCCGCGCGCTTCCCGAAGGCACTTAAATTAAGTGCCGGGGGAGCTGCAGGGCCTCTGTAAACCTTCACTTACCTAGGCTCCGGCGGCTTCCTTCCTGCGTCGCCATGGCAACGCGGCATCAAAATGACGCTGTGAGGTCATGTGACGTCACGTTACTAGGGCAACGTGACGTCATGACGCCGGAGCGCAGGTGAATGGGGGTTCTGCTTTAGATATTGTGAAGCGGGGGCATCCAGACACTGATTAAGGGGTGCAGGAAACTAGTCATTCACACCTGGCTTTTATTTCTAGATCGACATTTACACAGACACACACACACACACACACACGTAACAAGGGCTAATTGTAGTATAATGTAATACAATAAATATATTTGTCATTTAAATGGATTTTATTCATATGTTTTATTTTAAAGCGGGGTTGGGGGCGGGGTTGGGGGCGGGACTAGGGGCGGGGTTGGGGGCGGGACTAGGTGGCGAGTAGATTTTTTGGTTGGGCGAGTAGATTTTTGGGTGATTTGTCGAACACTGTATATATTTATATAGATATTAGTATGTACCATTGACTTTTATACACCAAGTGCAATCCATTTCTGTGCGCTAAACAGTATTTTGGGGCTGGGCGCAGATGGAGAAATTTGAACTTAGTACACGAGTGCAATTGAAGTTTGACATGCGCCGAAACCCTCCACCCCTCCCCCCGCTCAGTTTGCGATGCTTAGTATATTGGCCTCAGTAGGTCTCTCCCTTCCACTTCAAAGTAACGTATTGACAACCAAAGGTGACCTGCTACAGTAGTTTTTGGTGATTTCATCAGTCCCACTTGGCAAATAGTATATTGGAGATTCAAAAAAAGAGAAAGCGCTCGTTAAAGTAACACATTCTTTGATATTTTTAATCGAAAACAATGATATTCTTCCAGTGTATTAGTCAAGCACCTTACAGTTCACAAATACACACTAGAGAGGGTTGGGGTTCCTTACAATGCATTGATCAAATACATTGTAAGGAGCCCCAACCCTCTCTAACAGCGCGTCTGAAATCTGCATTGTAAGGAATCCCAACTTTCTCTAATAGCGCGTCTGAGATCAGATGCATTCAAAGGAGCCCCAACCCTCTCTAATAGCGCGTCTGAGATCAGATGCATTGTAAGGAACCCCAACCCTCTCTAATTGTGACCCTTGCACTCACCACGAACAAGGCGTACCCCCGGTACTGAGGTGGGAAAGTAGAAACTGCGCACCCACAGCAGTGGAGGCACGCCTGGATTGTCAGCGTAGCCGGGTCGGGGTTGGAGAGAGAGGGTAGTCCAGATACTTGCCGCGGTCATGGGGAGGAGCCAGTAACGGTAGATGTCCGTTGTGCCGAGGTCGAGGGTTGGAGCTGGTGGGTTAAAAGAATGTCCTATATCCGTGGTCAGGGATGGAGAGATGCAGGTAGTCGAGGGCAAGCTGGGGTCGTTATACAGAGAGCGTCCAAGAGTCTAGCCGTGTCGGTACACATGAGGTCAAACTGAAAGCAAGAGAGGCAAGGCGCAAGGCAAAGCAGGAATGTAGGAACACAAGGCTACTATGGTCTATGCTCAGCAATGTGTAACTGAGCAAGCAGAGATTAAATAGGAGGACTGGAGCAATGAAAGTGAGAGGCGGAACGGAGGTGTGGCCCCGCGGGAGCTGTGATTGGACGCAGAGCGCAGGAGACAGGTGGGCATTGTTACGGGTGTTGTGTCGCAGCTGGGGAGTGGTGCACGATCGTCCCGTGAGCGCGCCGCGCGTGAGTGACACGTGACACGAACGGGGGGTGGGACCAAGCTCCATAGAGATGTTTGAAAACCTCTGTGTGCGCGCGCTTTTGTTGCCGGTCATTTGATTAGATGAGTTATTAAAAGCAAATTGTGTAGTTACTGTACACTCTCTCCAGTTCATTTATTTTTTCGTTCCGGTTGTGCATCGCACATTTTTCACTTTGTACTATCTCCCTAGCGAACAACACACCAAAAGGTGCCCTGCAGCAACCCACAGGAGCAGGATTGAACTGATGCACCCTTTGGTTTCATAATCTCCTTTGGTGTCATCCAAAATGGCCTGGCGAAGAGTTTTTCCGTAGAGTCGCTTGTAATGAACTTTGTTATTATTGAGGATAGAGTCTATGATATTGGCCGACTAGCAAGTCTACAGTTATTGATTTAAAAAGTTAACTAGGTGCCATTCCATGTGAACATTTACAGCTGATTTGTGATAGCTCAATAACAGAGCAGAACCAGCTAGGCGCCATCTTTTCTACATGTATATACTGTAAACCCCTAGACTGATCATTTACACCATTTATAAGTGGAGTTGGTAAGGATACCTCTCTATTTATGAGACAAAGGCTTGGACATTACTGTAGTGTTTTTGATTTAAACAAACAGGGCCCAAAATCTACTGTTGGGATTGTTTTTTGGAGCCCCAGATTTGGTCTTTGGACTTGTTTTTGTCATCGTTTATAGACTGCTTGTTCACTGGATTGATTGTACTTAATATGTCATACCAAAATATTACACAACATATGAATTTATAGTCACAAATACATTTTGCGAGAGTGTACGCAACAGCTCTACTCTGGGGGCCATGATGTTCACTTTTAAATGTCACATCTTCTTTAATATACACTAATGCAACATAGAGCGCTCCCAGGTGGTATCGAATTGGTCTAACTGCATCAATACGAGGCTCCCAACATGTTTCACAGACTCTCTTTAGTGTTAAATTGGGTAAGGATTTTAAAAGAATGATTTATCTGTTGGTGGACCTGGGGAAGAAATTATACAACGGTTGAATTAAGCCCAAAAATTAAATGGCACCTATATTGGGTTTGGCAGTGTTGTTAACCACTAGGTTCAAATAATGAGAACTACATGGTACATAAAACGCACGTGGGTTCATGTTCAACATGTCTTTGAACTCCATTATGCTTTCCCCGCATATTTGCAGCATTGTCATAGCTTTGGCCCTGCATATTTTCTACATTTATATTGAGATCCAATAGTTCCTTTATTATCCAATCACTTAAGATGATGTCATTTCTGCCAAAAAATAAAATGGAAGCCATCACATGGTACATCCACCAATTAGATTGGTGGATATATCATTTGTCAGTCAAATGTGATGTCACAGGCCTTATATAAGGTCTGTCATGTCTTATTTGACCCTAAGAAGCCGTCTGATTAACATCTCCCGGACCTGTGAAGAAGAAAAAACTACTCACCCGGGCCCACTCTTCCAGCAACTGAGGATCATGGACCTACCCTCCCCATGGCTTTCTTTCACCCCCCCTCCCCATGTCTCTTTCATCCCCCCATGTCTCTCTATCGCCTCCCTCCCCATGTCTCTTTCACCCCTCTCCCCATGTCTCTTTTTCACGCCCCACCCCATGGCTCTCTTTCACCCCCCTCTCTATGTCTCTTGCACCCCCTCCCCGTGTTTCTCTATCATCCCCCCCCTCCAAATGTCTCTCTATCACCCCCCCTCTAAATGTCTCTCGATCACCTCCCCATGTCTCTTTCACCCTCCCCTCCCAATGTCTCTTCACCCCTGCTCCCATGTCTCTTCACCCCTGCTCCCCATGTCTCTTTACCCCTGTTCCCATGTCTCTTCACCGCCGCTCCCCATGACTCTTTCACCCACTCCCCATGTCTCTTTCACCCACTCCCCATGTCTCTTTCACCCACTCCCCATGTCTCTTTCACCCCTCCCCATGTCTCTCTTTTAAACCCATTCCCATGTCTCTATATCACCCCCTACCTATGTCTCTCTTTCACCCTCCTCCCCTCGCCATGTCTCTTTCACCCCCCTCCCCTCACCATGTCTCTCCTTCACCCCCCTCCCCTCGCCATGACTCTCACCCCTCCACCTTCCTTCCACATGTCATAAACTCACACACACACTCACACTTAACAATTCTTGGTATATCTATAGAGGGTATTACTGTGCATCTGTATTATTTTTTAGTATAATGCTACTAGTAGTAGTACTTTTTTTTAAACAACTCTGAATTAAAATTTTAATGTATCATAATGTAACAATCATTTTTTGTTTCTATAGCAACCATTTACAAAGTCACATCCCCTTCCTATTTTGAAACAGGCTCTGGCAACCCCCCCCCCCTTTTTTTGAACACTGCCCTCTCCCTAGCTGTGCAAAACTCAATTGTATCCAGTGACTGCCTGGTCACATGATCACCCCAGAGAACTTTGCATTTTTGGTCCTCTTCTGCTGCACTGGCAACCATTTAGTCAACCCCCGAGCCGAATCTTCACCGATCAATCGCAACTTAGCTAATTACTTATCAATGTGTGGATTGTATTGATGCACATATCAAAGGGATTTTTTTTTTTTAAACGACAGCTTGGACTGCTGCTTTAAAGGTGGGCAGAGTAAGTTTGGAAACGGGGAGGAGTCACAGACCTCCAAACAATTTAAATCTGCGCACACAAACCCATGTAAACTCAACCCCAGACCCACCTCACATATATATTTGTCTTAAGGAGTGCTACTGGGTATGTGACATTGTACAGTATAAACACAAGGAAGAGAAGCCCAATGCAACATGATCCTCCGCCGACTTAAATTTAACATGTCAAAAACAGAACTCCTTATATTTCATGCCAAACCTGGCCCTACTACCACCTTCCACATTACTGTTGGAAGAACTACTATACATGCAGTAGCCCAAGCACGCTGCCCTGGGGGTCACAGACTCCTCTCTCACATTCAAAAGGTAGCTAAACCTGTCGTTTTTTCTTCCGCAAGATACGCCCTTCCACTGTTGCTCGACAGCTAAAACTCTGACACAGACCCTCATTCTCTACCATCTCAAATACTGCAACCTTCTGCTGTCCGGTCTTACTGCCTCTCACCTGTCTCCCCTACAATCTATCCTAAACGCTGCTGCCAGAATCACTCTACTCTTTCCTAAATCTGTCTCAGCGTCTCCCCTGCTGAAATCCCTCTCCTGGCTTCCTATCAAATCCCGTATCTCACACTCAATTCTCCTCCTCACTTTTAAAGCTTTACACTCTTCTGCCCCTCCTTACAGCTCAGCTCTAATTTCTCGCTATGCACCATCCCGACTCTTGCGATCCGCCCAATGATGTCTTCTATCTACCCCTTTTGTATCTAAAGCCCTCTCTCGCCTTAAACCTTTCTCACTGACTGCCCTCGCCTCTGGAGTGCCCTTCCCATCAATACCCGACTAGCACCTTCTCTATCCACCTTTAAGACCCACATTCTAACACATCTGCTTAAAGAAGCATGTGAGTAGCTCCGAGGCTGATACTATAGACCGCATACAAAAAGCTTGGCCCATTGCAGACGCACTTACCAGAACGCCGTCCTACTGTCTCTGTATGTTCTACCTACCAATTAGATTGTAAGCTCTTCAGAGCAGGGACTCCTTTTCCTAAATGTTACTTTTATGTCTGAAGCACTTATTCCCATGATCTGTTATTTGTATTATTTATATGATTGTCACGTGTATTACTGCGGTGAAGCGCTTTCTACATAAATGGCGCTATATAAATAAAGACATACAGTACATACATACATACAACATACAACATGACAAAGCATATAGTTAAATATTTATCTGTTTCTCTCTCATAAGTGGGGTCCGACTTACTTATCTCTCTCTCTCTCTCTCTCTCTCTCTCTCTCTCTCTCTCTCTCTCTCTCTCTCTCTCGTATCATCAAGAGGGTAATCTAAAGTTAATTTGCAGAATTTCAATAACCCTTGGCATTTGTAAATAGTTTCTTTAGTAAATAAAGAGTTCAATTGAAAATAGATACATTTTATTGAAGAGTTTTAAATATATTCTTAGTAAAATATGTTACAAACTGACTTATAAATATAAATCTTATTTACAGATAGTCACAGAGCTTGGCATCAGTTACAGATTAGTCAGGGTTTTTTTTTGTTTTTTTAGGGCTTAAGTATCTCATGGGGGAAATAAGTCTGGATGGTGGGTATCCGTAACGTTTAGAGATGTTATGATCCTTCTGCCTCTGAACAAAGCACTGTAGCCTCCCCTTGGAGGTATGTTGACAGGCTTACTCCCTCTCCAGTTGTGATTTCCTTTTCATAGCCTCTCTCTCCTCTCTCTGTTCTGGTGGAATAGGTATGGAAACCTCAAGCTCTTGGAGAGGCTGTTGACAGAAGGATGGAGTGAAGTTGTCCACTCTGCTGGGTACATTGATAGGAAGCTGCAGGTTAGAAAGCTGGTGCTTCTGGTTGAAAGGAGCTTGAATGGGGATAGTGGTTTGGCTGACCTTTTTAATGCATGTCACTGCAGCTTTCCGTTCTATGGATATCACTGGGAAGTGTTTGGGATTCTCTATAACTGAAGCTTTGTTTTCCCCACGTTGTTTGATTTCACTAGTTTTAATGCCAGGAGCTGGAATGGGGATAGTGGTTTGGCTCACCTTTTCAATGCATCTTACTGCAGCTTCCTGTTCTATGGATATCACTGGGAAGTGTTTGGGATTCTCTATAACTGAAGCTTTGTTTTCCCCATGTTGTTTGATTTCACTGGTTTTAATGTCAGGTCTTGTGTACTCATGTATTTTAAATAGCCTAGGCCTGGCATTAATACCGACACCTTTAATTCCAGAAATACTGTCCTGTTTTTTGGCCATGAACCTTTTAATCGCATCAGTAAGAGACCACTGAACATGAGAAGCAGAAGTCTGGCTTTGGCGTCCTTGCATTGGTCCAAGCTTATTTCCAAGTGTAATGGATTCTGCGGGTGCCCCTGGACCTGTGGGACCTGCTTTTTTACCCAATGGGTGAAATACTTGAACAGAGTTAATCATTTGGAGGCTGAGGTTGCTGTGATGGGCTTTCACCTTTCCTTGTTCAGAAGGTTCCAATGACTTCTTGCCCTTCCCAAGAACTTCTGAATTCACTCCAGGCTGATTAGCACTTTTTCTTTTGAGAGCTTTGGGGTTATTATCAGTACCACAAGCCAGCGCTTGCTCAAAACTGAAAACGCTGGTCTGGTTCTTTGTTTTCTTCACTAGCTGCTTAATATTGCTGTTCTGTTTACATTTGATCCCCATCTCTTGAGGTGTCTTCCGCTCAGGACTATGAGTAACTGCAGGAGACTTTGCATCTTTACATTTGATCCCCATCTCCTGAGGTGTCTTCCGCTCAGGACTATGAGTAACAGCAGGTGTTTTTGCATATTTACGTTTGATCCCGATCTCCTGAGGTGTCTTCCGCTCAGGACAATGAGTAACTGCAGGAGTCTTTGCATTTTTAAGTTTGATCCCCATCTCCTGAGGTGTCTTCCGCTCAGGACTATGAGTAACTGCAGGAGTTTTTGCATATTTACGTTTGATCCCCATCTCCTGAGGTGTCTTCCGCTCAGGACTATGAGTAACTGCAGGAGTCTTTGCATCTTTACGTTTGATCCCGATCTCCTGAGTTTTCTTCAGTTTAGGATTAATATGAGTAACAGCAGGTGTCTTTGCATCCATTGAACCTTCACGGCTTTGCTGCATCTTTTCAGATACCTTATTGGAAATGTGGGCACCTGAGAGACAAACACGTTTCATCTTTTTTAACAGAACAGCCTCGTCACCAGATTGTGGGCCATGGGGTGACTTCCCTGGTATAGGAGCAGAAGAATGATTTACTGGCTTTGACATTGGTTTTACCTTCTTTTGCAGTGCAGTTTGAGGGACTTGATCCTTTGCAGCTGAATAAAGGATCTTTTTCTTCTTTGTTTCCACTTTGGAGCACTTTGGTACCCCCTCAGACTTTGACGGACACTCAGTCTTCACTGAACTCAGCACGTTATTACGAATCTTCTGAGCCATATGTGAGGGGGCCTTCACCTCTGAAGATCTCTTCTCCATATCTTTTAACCCACCCCTTTTCCACACTGGCACATATAACTCTTTGTTGCTTTGCACAGCAATATGTAACTTTGAGAGGTGGCTCAGCTTCCGAGCTGGTTGAGTTGGGTACATTAGAGGTGGTTCACTTTTTTCATTAGCAGCAAGCTGAACAGCTCCTTGTGTAATTAAACTGGCCTGGGAAATATGTTGGGCTCCAAGCGAGGTCTGACACACTGTAACAAAATCAAAAAGGAGAAATAATCAATTATCATAAATACCAACACATTGTACATAATAACACAAAGGAAGAAAAGCAAACACATGCTTAATCCCTTCAGTATTGGCGAGGACTACATACTGTAGAGTTCTATATATTTGTAACACTACAGTGGCGAATGACCGTAATTAAAGATCTTTATAACAGGTAATGGTATCGGTCAAGGAGAAGATTTTGAACAATGATTAGTAAAGATTCTCCATATCTCACCTTGTAAGGTCTGCATTCCTCTAAGGGGTATGAATGGTGGCTGCTGAAGTTGTGCATACTGGGTGGCCATTATACAAGGCCCTATTGTAGCACGTCTTTCCAAATGTGTGTTGGGACGGAAAGTAACAGGCTGCGTTGTGGCTTCTCCCCTAACCTGTCCTGCAAATCCTGTGTATCCTCCTGTAGCAGTGTGGTAGAATCCTCCGTTCATGTCCGATACACGAGGGTAAGCGCGTGTTGCCTGTGGGATCTGCTGTAGATACATTGGTGTTCCTGCAGACCCTTGTTGCAAAATCATGCCTTGGGCCCCATGTCTGTAGACTTCTGTATTCCTCCCTACTGGGTGGAAGCTGTTGCTCCATGAAGGGTAAGCAGTGGTGACTGCAGGAGCACTGCAGGTCGGTGGAGGGTTCACAGCAGAGGAATTTAAAAACTGATCTGTAAGGAAGAAAGGTAAAAGTGAAGGGCCAGAAAAGCACAATCAAGGCACATTTCTTTAACACACGGGGACTCAACTCCAGTCATCAAACCCCCCACAATAGGTCAACTTTTCAGGATATTCCAGCTTTAGCACAGGTGGCCCAATCACTCAATCAGCCTCTGATTGAGTCACCTGTGCTGAAGCAGGGACTGATTGAGCAAGCTGTGCTGAAGCAGGGACGGATTGAGCCACCTCCGCTGAAGCTGGGATATCCTGAAAGCCTGACTTTGGGGGGTTAGGACTGCTTTAACAGACCTGCTAAAAGATATTCTTGATATCAAATACATATGAAATACATAGAGATGCTCACTTGGCTTGGTATTTTTATTTTGCCTTTAAAATATTTGGGGTTTTGGTTCTGGTTTTGAATAAAGTTTTTGGTGGTCTTTGTTTTGTTATGAATAGCAAGCACTAACAGGGATAATGGCTTGCTGGGAAAACACATTTATTTGATTATCAATGTTACATACCACTACTCAGATCAATAGTGGTCAGAAGTTTCAATATTTAAATACATTTTTAAGCAAGCTCCATGATTGCCTTCTATAGCATTGCTATGTATTGAAACACCAGAGCACCCGTACATTTTAGCTCAATATATGGGGTTTAATCTATAAATATATATATAGATATATATTTATACATATACATATACATATATGATGTGTTGGGATGTAACACAGACAGAAAACTATTTCTAGGTAGTTTTCAACACAAAGTGGCAACTGGCATATAAAACTTGTGCAGTCCATCACCTGCTTTCATGTCCACCTATGAACACAATGACAAATATGTGGGTATTCTGCTGGAGGCAGTGTGTCAGAGCACAGCCATAAATGATCAGGAAAGCAGCTTGTGGTTAAAAGATATTCTTTATTCGGACATCATGGTGCAGTCAGGAAAATGGAGGGAGCTCTTACGCGTTTCACGCCTCGTTGGCGCTTCGTCAGAGAGTGAAAAAGTAATGCTGGGACCCCCTTGATATAGTGCCTCTCATTGCGTTTCAAATTGCTCACAGCCGCGGCTCGATTGGCCGGAAGTGACGACACCGGAAGTCAGGAACCGGATGTGACGCGACGGGCTCCATGCCTGGATGGTTTGTTTACAAGCTATGCTTGTAGTCATGGAGATCGCAGCGTCATCACTCCGTAGCAATGGGGAAATCTTAATTACAAACGGGACCCAGCATTATCACCCCACCATACAAAAAACATACATAATCAAAGGTGGTGGTTAAAAACAACATCTAAAGCATATAAACTATGCATAAACTGAAGGACTCTTTGTAAACAATTTGATATTATCCATAATGTATGGTCGCACTCATGTTTGTAAACGTTTTTGAGTGTCTGGTGACTATGTAAATAGTTTATAATGATAAGATTTGAATCATTGATACGGGTAATATAGTTTATATTGCGATCATACATGATGGATTAATATACCAATAAGAATCTATTGTGCCAATTCTTGCATGAAAGTATACATTTGGAACAGTTGCACAGATTTATTCGAGGTAATTTAAGAAAGACTGATGACTATATCTAAGCAATGTGTGAAGCATATGTTATACATCTCGTTATAATTACATTCTATTATTTATATTTTTAAGGAGATAAAGACAATATGAGAAAGGCAATGTATATACATCTTGATATTTTAAATAGTCTTGTGATGTATTGTAAATATATGCATTATTTTTGATGTGCATAACGTTAGGTACAACAGGTTAGTTCTTCTTTCAACATAGATGTATGGAGAAAATAATGAACATACATTTCACAAGAAGTGCTTAAGTTCCCAATCTGTATTTATACCCCCGGGTGCCAAAGACCCGAGGGTATAAATCCAGAACATTTCTCTCTGGTTCAGTACATTCTCCCTATTACCTCCTCTTGTGTGTCTAGGAATGTGTTCTAATGCACTGAATGAGAAAGTGTCACTGGAGCCTTTTGGACAATGTGAGAAATGTTTAGACACTGGTAGGTTAGGATCTTCCTTTTTTATTGATCTTAGGTGTTCTGAAATTCTCACTTTTAGAGGTCTGATCGTCCTCCCAATATAGGTCATACCACAAGCACAATTAAGTTTGTATATAACATAATTGGTAGAACATGTCATAAATTGTTTTAGTTTGTATTTCTGACACGTATATTTATTAGTAACTGAACTTAGTGGTGTGGCATATCTACAGTATGTACATTTGCCGCATTTATGGAAGCCTTTTGGGAGTCTATCTCGGGATGTCTTGTGTCCTGCAGTGTATAAACTAGGAGATAGATGATATCCTATGGTTTTTGCCTTTTTATATACAAATTTTGGTAGATTATTTGTGACCGATTTCAGCCCTCTATCTAGTTCTAATACCCTCCAGTGTTTTTCTATGATGCTTCTAATCTTACTAGCCTGGTTGCTATAGGTGGTGATAAAGAGCGGGGTCTCAGATTCAGGTTCTGTGATCTTTGTTTTTATTGTTTTTTTCCTCTGTTTTGTATTTTTCAACAATTCTGAACGATTTAGTTGCAGTGCATGCATAAATGCAGACTGTATATCTGTTTCTTGATATCCTCTGTTCCTGAACCTCTCGTTCAGTATCTCCGACTGTTGTATGAAGGCTTCTTCAGTAGAACAAAGCCTTCTCAGTCGGAGATATTGACCTTTGGGTATGCCTCGTAATAGAGGTCTCGGATGGCTGCTGTTTGCCCTTAGTAGAGAGTTGCGGGCATTTGTTTTACGAAATAAATTCGTTTGAATTGTACAGTTCACATCTATGGATAATCTTATATCCAAAAAGTCTATATGATTAATGTTTACTGATGATGTGAATTTTAAATTGAAAGTATTGTCATTCAGATAGTCAATAAAAGCTCCCAGTGTGTCGTGGTCCCCCTCCCATATCAGGATAAGGTCGTCTATATAACGACGGTAAAAGATAATGTGCTTACGAAAAGGATTAGTGTCACCGAAAATGTGTTTATTTTCCCAGAAGCCCATAAAGAGGTTTGCATAGGAAGGTGCAAAGGAAGTACCCATGGCAGTGCCCTGTTTTTGAAGATAGAAGTGCTGGTCAAAAAGAAAGTAATTGTGCTGTAATAAAAATATTATGCAATCCAAAAGAAAAGTGATTTGTGGAGTGTGTAAATTTGATAAATTAAGGAAATGAGTGACAGCTAGGATGCCAAGATTGTGACTAATAATGGTGTATAGTGATGATACATCTAGTGTGACCCATGTATAATTGTGACACCAAGTGATCTCTTGTAACAAATTTAGTAAATGTGTTGAATCTCTGATATAGGACGGGAGAACCACTACTAGGGGTTGGAGATAAATATCCACGTACCTAGATACACCATCTCCCAAAGATCCAATGCTAGAAATTATTGGTCTGCCTGGTGGATTCTCCAGGGACTTGTGGATCTTTGGGAGATGGTGAAAAATAGGTACTGTGGGAAATCGGTTGAATAGATATTGAGATTCTTGTATTGACAATACCCGCAACTCCCTACCAAGGTCAATCAGTGTTTGTAGCTCTCCAAGATATGATGATGTGGGGTCTTTGTCCAACCTACAATAAGAGTTACTGTCACTTAGTTGTCTAATTGATTCTTTGTAGTAATTGTCTTTGGACATCACTACTACGGCTCCGCCCTTGTCAGCGTTTTTTATAATTAACGTGTTGTTATGTTTAAGCTGAAAGAGGGTGTTCCGTTCTGCTGTAGTCAAATTGTCAGGTTTTTTGTTGGAAAAAGTGTATCCCCTTGCTAAAGTCTGCAGGTCACGCTCTACTAGTTTTTCAAAGGTCTCTAAGTAAGGTCCCTTATTGTATGTTGGACAAAAGGTCGATCTATTTTTTAGCCCTGAATGTTTTGTATGTGTGAGGAATGTGGTAAAGTCATCTATTTCTATTTCTTCTTGTTCTGCTAGCAACTCGTTAAGATCTTGAACCCTAGTGAGCTCATTGAAGTCAAAGGAATGCATGCTCGTCGCACCCACCCGTGGCTCCCGAGGAGAGGCCTCGGGAACCCGAGGCGGGGACGAGGGGCATGCAGTCTCTGATCTATTGTTGAACCATTTCTTCAGTAATAATTTCCTAATAAATCTTTGAACATCAATTACAGTGGTAAACAAGTCAAAGTTGTCATTCGGCGCGAAATTTAACCCTTTGTTTAGTAAATCAATCTCATCTGGAATGAGGACTGTCCCAGAGATGTTTATAACATTATTCTCATTTAGATTCAAATGTCCATCTTTCTTTTCTTTTCTTTCTGACTTTTTTCTTTTGGCCGAGCGCCTTGTTCTCTTGAACAGTTTTTTGGAGCCTTCGATTGATATGAAGTGGAGGACTCATATCTCCTGGTATACGAGGTAGATGGTCTAGAGTCCTGATCGCTATTCGCATGTGTATACCTCTCTGTGTCTGTGTCATTAGAAAAGGAAACAGATGAAGGACGTCCTTCGTTGTCTGAGATATCAGACATACTGGAGTTGTCAGCTTTGTTTTTCAGGATGGACTTATTAGGTGTAGATTTGTTAAAGTTGTCTCTATCTCTCTGTGGGTGTCTTTTTTGATTTTTGTTTTTATATGCATTTCTATATTGGTTGGGCTTTTGCCACATATAGACTTGATTGTGTATATAGTCCATTTTGTCTCGTTCATACTTTTTTTGTTTTTGTGTCATTAAATCCTGTTCCATTGATTTGATATGTTTACTCAGTTTCTCATCACATGTATTATATTCCTCAAAGTTTTGTAAATTATTCAAATTCTTTTGAAGGTCTGTAACTGTCTTTGATGTGGATTTCTTCTCCTCTACCTTGTGTTCTATTATCAGGTCAATTAGTTTGAATGAGCATTCATCTAGGAGTTTAATCCATTTTAGCTCAAATTCTTTTGTGGGGAACCCAAAAGATGGTGTTTTGGTAATACGTAATCCCCGTGGTAGTCTATTCATTGACCGATAATTCTCTAATGTCGTTATATCCCACCATAGTCGTATGTCTATTGATAGGGCTTTCTCGAATCTATTAAAGAACATTGGTAGGTCAATGTCATCATCATCATCAGTTGGTAATGTCAGTCCTTCAAAAACCTGTGCTGCTTGTTTACTGCGTCTAGAATTGTCTGTGCAAATGTGTGCATACGACATGGACTTGGATTGGCTATTGTCAGAGTCTTCAGATAAAACATCCATAATCAGTTGCTGTCACCATATGTCAAATGTAAAAAATGTATATATTTCTTGATAGAAGATAAGCTGAAATCCTTATTCCAATAATTGATAAGATCATCCAGTCATGAGCTACTATTAGGTTTGTTTATACAGCAGTAGAAGAACAGAGTTCATCAATAGTGCTCTAAATGACTATGGATAATGAAGATAACAATGTCTATACAAATATTCTTGATAGAAGATGTCTTGATGCAGGCTAATAATGTACAGGTGAGTATTGGGTATATAGGTGAGTGCTGTGTAAAGGACATGTATATTGAAGTCCTAGAGGTGTTGTGAATGAAGAGTGTTAAGCTCCATCACATCACTCCTAATGAGGACAATGTCACACACGCTTGAACCACCCTAGTGTATACCTCCAAAATAGAATAAAGGATAAACTCACATGAAAAAAGCCTGGTTTCTTCTTGTTGGTGGCGTGCATCCGGAAAAGTGGTAGATAGGTGGGTATTCTGCTGGAGGCAGTGTGTCAGAGCACAGCCATAAATGATCAGGAAAGCAGCTTGTGGTTAAAAGATATTCTTTATTCGGACATCATGGTGCAGTCAGGAAAATACCCTCGGGTCTTTGGCACCCGGGGGTATAAATACAGATTGGGAACTTAAGCACTTCTTGTGAAATGTATGTTCATTATTTTCTCCATACATCTATGTTGAAAGAAGAACTAACCTGTTGTACCTAACGTTATGCACATCAAAAATAATGCATATATTTACAATACATCACAAGACTATTTAAAATATCAAGATGTATATACATTGCCTTTCTCATATTGTCTTTATCTCCTTAAAAATATAAATAATAGAATGTAATTATAACGAGATGTATAACATATGCTTCACACATTGCTTAGATATAGTCATCAGTCTTTCTTAAATTACCTCGAATAAATCTGTGCAACTGTTCCAAATGTATACTTTCATGCAAGAATTGGCACAATAGATTCTTATTGGTATATTAATCCATCATGTATGATCGCAATATAAACTATATTACCCGTATCAATGATTCAAATCTTATCATTATAAACTATTTACATAGTCACCAGACACTCAAAAACGTTTACAAACATGAGTGCGACCATACATTATGGATAATATCAAATTGTTTACAAAGAGTCCTTCAGTTTATGCATAGTTTATATGCTTTAGATGTTGTTTTTAACCACCACCTTTGATTATGTATGTTTTTTGTATGGTGGGGTGATAATGCTGGGTCCCGTTTGTAATTAAGATTTCCCCATTGCTACGGAGTGATGACGCTGCGATCTCCATGACTACAAGCATAGCTTGTAAACAAACCATCCAGGCATGGAGCCCGTCGCGTCACATCCGGTTCCTGACTTCCGGTGTCGTCACTTCCGGCCAATCGAGCCGCGGCTGTGAGCAATTTGAAACGCAATGAGAGGCACTATATCAAGGGGGTCCCAGCATTACTTTTTCACTCTCTGACGAAGCGCCAACGAGGCGTGAAACGCGTAAGAGCTCCCTCCATTTTCCTGACTGCACCATGATGTCCGAATAAAGAATATCTTTTAACCACAAGCTGCTTTCCTGATCATTTATGGCTGTGCTCTGACACACTGCCTCCAGCAGAATACCCACCTATCTACCACTTTTCCGGATGCACGCCACCAACAAGAAGAAACCAGGCTTTTTTCATGTGAGTTTATCCTTTATTCTATTTTGGAGGTATACACTAGGGTGGTTCAAGCGTGTGTGACATTGTCCTCATTAGGAGTGATGTGATGGAGCTTAACACTCTTCATTCACAACACCTCTAGGACTTCAATATACATGTCCTTTACACAGCGCTCACCTATATACCCAATACTCACCTGTACATTATTAGCCTGCATCAAGACATCTTCTATCAAGAATATTTGTATAGACATTGTTATCTTCATTATCCATAGTCATTTAGAGCACTATTGATGAACTCTGTTCTTCTACTACAATGACAAATATAGATGTACCATAGCTTTCGGAACTGGATCTTTAAAAATAAAAATAAAAACATAAAAATTGCCTGTTCCTACTGTAGTATTTTGTGGTAATATTATGGTGTGGTATTCTGAGACGTCTGGTATATTGAGGTATCTGGAGGAGCACTCAGGTCAGCTATATCTGTAAATCAAGTGGCAGATTCTGCCCTCGTTTTGTGGCTTTGTCTTTTTTGGGGCCTTTGTATTACTGTAGAGTAGTGGTTTCCAACCTTTTTTTGGTTAAGGAACCATATGTGAAATTCTGAGGGACCCCAACCCTCTCTAACAACGAGTCTAAGATGAGATGCATTGTAATATACCCCAACCCTATCTAATAGTGCGTCTGAGATCAGATGAAGTGTGAGGAACCCCAATCCTCTCTAATAGCGCTTCTGAGATCAGATGCATTGTAAGGAGCCCCAACCCTCTCTAATAGCGCGTCTGAGATCAGATGCATTGTAAGGAACCCCAACCCTCTCCAATAGCGCGTTTGAGATAAGATGCATTGTACTGTAAATTCTTCTGTATTAAGTACAATTTTAAAATGACCTAAAAATTACAGCGAACCCTTTAGGGATGCCCGGGGAATCCTAGGGTTCCTAGGATCCGTGGTTGAAAAACACTGCTGTAGACAATAATTTAAGGATATGGCTGAAAGTAGTCGAACATTACACCCCACGGTGTAGAATTGGTCCAATAGTTATTGACCTAAACTTAGGGCAAGGAAAAAGCATGCCTTATACATAACTAATCCTACTGTATACACTAAGGTTCCTGTGTCTTTTTTTACTATCCCATAGATCCCATAGACGTTTGCCGCTTTGACTTTTATGTATACAGTACATGTGTTCTTTTCTATACATTACTGTTCAAATCATTTAAGATTTTGAATTACAAGCCAGATATAAAAGTAAATACAATAAAACAAATATGTGTGTATGTATCTATAATAAATCAGTTTTGACATTTATAAAAAAAAATATTATCCAATTAAGGCCAGGTACCTAACCCCCCTGGGTGTTGTCTACCTCCGTCCCTCCCCCCCGCCCCCCACCCCATCCGTCTTCTTTCTCCCATCCATTGATAGGAGTCATGTTATCTGTTCTGTACCCCATAAAACATTGTGAAAGTAAACAGTTCAGAAATATAGATATTATCCATTTCTTTTTGGGTATGTAAAGGTCACGTTGCTTCCTACCTGCCATGATACAGAGTTAAGGTGGAGATAATTAGTCTCTCTGTACAGCGCCACTCTTTTCCTATCTCTGAGATGTCCACAAAACTAACGGTTTCCTTCGGGAACTAATTCAAGTCACGCACAAACAAGTTTACATTTGTGTATTTATCTCAGTCTCTAAGGCGATTCCATGATGTCATTACAGAACACTGCTGCTGGCATCTCCTAGGAGGCTCAATGATACTGTCTCGTGATGTCATAATAGAGAAATCAGCTACAGTTGACATTTAATTTCAAGTGGTTGAGAAGTGGTTAACTTGAGTAGCAGTCATAAAAATCACAGCTACTGTGATACATTGTATTACATACATTGGGTGACACAAGTACACATATGGACAGTGCCACTGACAGCAGTGGGATCAACATACTGTATCACTGGGTTCAAATGCATTGACTTCATGGCAAGATAAAGTATCACAGATTATAATGAGATGTATCACAGTCTGCGTCTCTGCCCCAGCATGCACCTTGGGGAGAGTCAGTAGGAGGAGTTGGGGAGGAGTTACATGGCACACAGATTATAATGAGATGTATCACAGTCTGCGTCTCTGCCCCAGCTTGCACCTTGGGGAGAGTCAGTAGAAGGAGTTGGGGGGAGTTACATGGTGCACAGATTATAATCAGATGTACACTGGCGACACACTTTATTCGAGCTCGGCTAGTCCCACGAATTCGGGTATACCCGAGTGTATTGAGGTTTGTGACTGTTTTCTGCCCGAGTGCATTGGGTTATTTTCCAAGCAGGGATTGAAGCATTTTATTCCCGCTGGCTGCAATACTGCACAGTATATATATATATATACTGCATTACAATTCATGAATTTATGCCATCTGGTAGACACGCGAAGCATTGCAGCCTATTAAATCCTAATCATTATCATTTAACAGATCAGCCGCCCGTCAGCCAGGCATGAACCCAGGCTGGGAAGGCAAACGCAACGGGGCTTGTCAGAGGTGAGGAGCGGCGCATTCCAGGTATCTGCCAGGTACATACTGGGTATTTGCTCGAATAAAGTGTGTCGGTGCAGTATCACATTCTGCGTCTCTGCCCCAATTTGCACCTTGGGGAGAGTGAGTAGGATGAGTTGGGGGCAGTTACATGGTGCACAGATTAAAATGAGATGCGTCACAAGTTGCATTTCTCTGATACTTTTTTTTAACCTTTTATTTGCCCAAAACAATCCTCCATATCTGAAGTGCCATAAGTCTAACATACCGCGTCAGAAGTAAGAAACTGTTCTTACAGTATATATGCTGCGGCTCTGCTCCAAAAAATAGAGCCATGCGTCTAAACACAACTACTCTATGTTGCTGCATAGACCTTTTATGTCTAATTCCAGCACTGGGGAAGTGTTCAACTCCATTCAAGGGCAGTCTAAACTAAACTACTACTTTGGTACAGCACTGCACTTTGCTTTAATGCTTCAGACATACACATTATGGGCTTTGAATGGGTCCCCCTGCTTATTTGTGGGGGGATAGAGATGAGTCTTTTACAATGAGAGTGCTACTGGATCTATGTTCTATATACAGTGACACCTCGCAGCCTTAATTACAATTTATTTTGGGATGTTTTTTGTCAGTACACTAAAACCTCCTCTTGGATAGACACAGGGGGATATTCTAGTAGCTGGGAGTTGTGCAAAAGCGTGCAGAAAGAGCCTTATCCGATTGGATTTCTAGAACAGCGGTGCGCAAACTGGGGGGCGCGACCCCCACACGGGGCGCAAGACTGCCGTCTGGGGGGCGTGGGGTTTACAGAGGCCCCGCGCGCTTCCCGAAGGCACTTAAATTAAGTGCCGGGGGAGCTGCAGGGCCTCTGTAAACCTTCACTTACCTAGGCTCCGGCGGCTTCCTTCCTGCGTCGCCATGGCAACGCGGCATCAAAATGACGCTGTGAGGTCATGTGACGTCACGTTACTAGGGCAACGTGACGTCATGACGCCGGAGCGCAGGTGAATGGGGGTTCTGCTTTAGATATTGTGAAGCGGGGGCATCCAGACACTGATTAAGGGGTGCAGGAAACTAGTCATTCACACCTGGCTTTTATTTCTAGATCGACATTTACACAGACACACACACACACACACACGTAACAAGGGCTAATTGTAGTATAATGTAATACAATAAATATATTTGTCATTTAAATGGATTTTATTCATATGTTTTATTTTAAAGCGGGGTTGGGGGCGGGGTTGGGGGCGGGGTTGGGGGCGGGACTAGGGGCGGGGTTGGGGGCGGGACTAGGTGGCGAGTAGATTTTTTGGTTGGGCGAGTAGATTTTTGGGTGATTTGTCGAACACTGTATATATTTATATAGATATTAGTATGTACCATTGACTTTTATACACCAAGTGCAATCCATTTCTGTGCGCTAAACAGTATTTTGGGGCTGGGCGCAGATGGAGAAATTTGAACTTAGTACACGAGTGCAATTGAAGTTTGACATGCGCCGAAACCCTCCACCCCTCCCCCCGCTCAGTTTGCGATGCTTAGTATATTGGCCTCAGTAGGTCTCTCCCTTCCACTTCAAAGTAACGTATTGACAACCAAAGGGGACCTGCTACAGTAGTTTTTGGTGATTTCATCAGTCCCACTTGGCAAATAGTATATTGGAGATTCAAAAAAAGAGAAAGCGCTCGTTAAAGTAACACATTCTTTGATATTTTTAATCGAAAACAATGATATTCTTCCAGTGTATTAGTCAAGCACCTTACAGTTCACAAATACACACTAGAGAGGGTTGGGGTTCCTTACAATGCATTGATCAAATACATTGTAAGGAGCCCCAACCCTCTCTAACAGCGCGTCTGAAATCTGCATTGTAAGGAATCCCAACTTTCTCTAATAGCGCGTCTGAGATCAAATGCATTCAAAGGAGCCCAACCCTCTCTAATAGCGCGTCTGAGATCAGATGCATTGTAAGGAACCCCAACCCTCTCTAATTGTGACCCTTGCACTCACCACGAACAAGGCGGACCCCCGGTACTGAGGTGGGAAAGTAGAAACTGCGCACCCACAGCAGTGGAGGCACGCCTGGATTGTCAGCGTAGCCGGGTCGGGGTTGGAGAGAGAGGGTAGTCCAGATACTTGCCGCGGTCATGGGGAGGAGCCAGTAATGGTAGATGTCCGTTGTGCCGAGGTCGAGGGTTGGAGCTGGTGGGTTAAAAGAATGTCCTATATCCGTGGTCAGGGATGGAGAGATGCAGGTAGTCGAGGGCAAGCTGGGGTCGTTATACAGAGAGCGTCCAAGAGTCTAGCCGTGTCGGTACACATGAGGTCAAACTGAAAGCAAGAGAGGCAAGGCGCAAGGCAAAGCAGGAATGTAGGAACACAAGGCTACTATGGTCTATGCTCAGCAATGTGTAACTGAGCAAGCAGAGATTAAATAGGAGGACTGGAGCAATGAAAGTGAGAGGCGGAACGGAGGTGTGGCCCCGCGGGAGCTGTGATTGGACGCAGAGCGCAGGAGACAGGTGGGCATTGTTACGGGTGTTGTGTCGCAGCTGGGGAGTGGTGCACGATCGTCCCGTGAGCGCGCCGCGCGTGAGTGACACGTGACACGAACGGGGGGTGGGACCAAGCTCCATAGAGATGTTTGAAAACCTCTGTGTGCGCGCGCTTTTGTTGCCGGTCATTTGATTAGATGAGTTATTAAAAGCAAATTGTGTAGTTACTGTACACTCTCTCCAGTTCATTTATTTTTTCGTTCCGGTTGTGCATCACACATTTTTCACTTTGTACTATCTCCCTAGCGAACAACACACCAAAAGGTGCCCTGCAGCAACCCACAGGAGCAGGATTGAACTGATGCACCCTTTGGTTTCATAATCTCCTTTGGTGTCATCCAAAATGGCCTGGCGAAGAGTTTTTCCGTAGAGTCGCTTGTAATGAACTTTGTTATTATTGAGGATAGAGTCTATGATATTGGCCGACTAGCAAGTCTACAGTTATTGATTTAAAAAGTTAACTAGGTGCCATTCCATGTGAACATTTACAGCTGATTTGTGATAGCTCAATAACAGAGCAGAACCAGCTAGGCGCCATCTTTTCTACATGTATATACTGTAAACCCCTAGACTGATCATTTACACCATTTATAAGTGGAGTTGGTAAGGATACCTCTCTATTTATGAGACAAAGGCTTGGACATTACTGTAGTGTTTTTGATTTAAACAAACAGGGCCCAAAATCTACTGTTGGGATTGTTTTTTGGAGCCCCAGATTTGGTCTTTGGACTTGTTTTTGTCATAGTTTATAGACTGCTTGTTCACTGGATTGATTGTACTTAATATGTCATACCAAAATATTACACAACATATGAATTTATAGTCACAAATACATTTTGCGAGAGTGTACGCAACAGCTCTACTCTGGGGGCCATGATGTTCACTTTTAAATGTCACATCTTCTTTAATATACACTAATGCAACATAGAGCGCTCCCAGGTGGTATCGAATTGGTCTAACTGCATCAATACGAGGCTCCCAACATGTTTCACAGACTCTCTTTAGTGTTAAATTGGGTAAGGATTTTAAAAGAATGATTTATCTGTTGGTGGACCTGGGGAAGAAATTATACAACGGTTGAATTAAGCCCAAAAATTAAATGGCACCTATATTGGGTTTGGCAGTGTTGTTAACCACTAGGTTCAAATAATGAGAACTACATGGTACATAAAACGCACGTGGGTTCATGTTCAACATGTCTTTGAACTCCATTATGCTTTCCCCGCATATTTGCAGCATTGTCATAGCTTTGGCCCTGCATATTTTCTACATTTATATTGAGATCCAATAGTTCCTTTATTATCCAATCACTTAAGATGATGTCATTTCTGCCAAAAAATAAAATGGAAGCCATCACATGGTACATCCACCAATTAGATTGGTGGATATATCATTTGTCAGTCAAATGTGATGTCACAGGCCTTATATAAGGTCTGTCATGTCTTATTTGACCCTAAGAAGCCGTCTGATCAACATCTCCCGGACCTGTGAAGAAGAAAAACAACTCACCCGGGCCCACTCTTCCAGCAACTGAGGATCATGGACCCACCCTCCCCATGGCTTTCTTTCACCCCCCCTCCCCATGTCTCTTTCATCCCCCCATGTCTCTCTATCGCCTCCCTCCCCATGTCTCTTTCACCCCTCTCCCCATGTCTCTTTTTCACGCCCCACCCCATGGCTCTCTTGCACCCCCTCCCCGTGTTTCTCTATCATCCCCCCCCTCCAAATGTCTCTCTATCACCCCCCCTCTAAATGTCATGGACCCACCCTCCCCATCGCTTTCTTTCACCCCCCCTCCCCATGTCTCTTTCATCCCCCCATGTCTCTCTATCGCCTCCCTCCCCATGTCTCTTTCACCCCTCTCCCCATGTCTCTTTTTCACGCCCCACCCCATGGCTCTCTTGCACCCCCTCCCCGTGTTTCTCTATCATCCCCCCCCTCCAAATGTCTCTCTATCACCCCCCCTCTAAATGTCATGGACCCACCCTCCCCATCGCTTTCTTTCACCCCCCCTCCCCATGTCTCTTTCATCCCCCCATGTCTCTCTATCGCCTCCCTCCCCATGTCTCTTTCACCCCTCTCCCCATGTCTCTTTTTCACGCCCCACCCCATGGCTCTCTTTCACCCCCCTCTCTATGTCTCTTGCACCCCCTCCCCGTGTTTCTCTATCATCCCCCCCCTCCAAATGTCTCTCTATCACCCCCCCTCTAAATGTCTCTCGATCACCTCCCCATGTCTCTTTCACCCTCCCCTCCCAATGTCTCTTCACCCCTGCTCCCATGTCTCTTCACCCCTGCTCCCCATGTCTCTTTACCCCTGTTCCCATGTCTCTTCACCGCCGCTCCCCATGACTCTTTCACCCACTCCCCATGTCTCTTTCACCCACTCCCCATGTCTCTTTCACCCCTCCCCATGTCTCTCTTTTAAACCCATTCCCATGTCTCTATATCACCCCCTACCTATGTCTCTCTTTCACCCTCCTCCCCTCGCCATGTCTCTTTCACCCCCCTCCCCTCACCATGTCTCTCCTTCACCCCCCTCCCCTCGCCATGACTCTCACCCCTCCACCTTCCTTCCACATTTCATAAACTCACACACACACTCACACTTAACAATTCTTGGTATATCTATAGAGGGTATTACTGTGCATCTGTATTATTTTTTAGTATAATGCTACTAGTAGTAGTACTTTTTTTTAAACAACTCTGAATTAAAATTTTAATGTATCATAATGTAACAATCATTTTTTGTTTCTATAGCAACCATTTACAAAGTCACATCCCCTTCCTATATTGAAACAAGCTCTGGCAACCCCCCCCCCCTTTTTTTGAACACTGCCCTCTCCCTAGCTGTGCAAAACTCAATTGTATCCAGTGACTGCCTGGTCACATGATCACCCCAGAGAACTTTGCATTTTTGGTCCTCTTCTGCTGCACTGGCAACCATTTAGTCAACCCCCGAGCCGAATCTTCACCGATCAATCGCAACTTAGCTAATTACTTATCAATGTGTGGATTGTATTGATGTACATATCAAAGGGATTTTTTTTTTTTAAACGACAGCTTGGACTGCTGCTTTAAAGGTGGGCAGAGTAAGTTTGGAAACGGGGAGGAGTCACAGACCTCCAAACAATTTAAATCTGCGCACACAAACCCATGTAAACTCAACCCCAGACCCACCTCACCATATATATTTGTCTTAAGGAGTGCTACTGGGTATGTGACATTGTACAGTATAAACACAAGGAAGAGAAGCCCAATGCAACATGATCCTCCGCCGACTTAAATTTAACATGTCAAAAACAGAACTCCTTATATTTCATGCCAAACCTGGCCCTACTACCACCTTCCACATTACTGTTGGAAGAACTACTATACATGCAGTAGCCCAAGCACGCTGCCCTGGGGGTCACAGACTCCTCTCTCACATTCAAAAGGTAGCTAAACCTGTCGTTTTTTCTTCCGCAAGATACGCCCTTCCACTGTTGCTCGACAGCTAAAACTCTGACACAGACCCTCATTCTCTACCATCTCAAATACTGGAACCTTCTGCTGTCCGGTCTTACTGCCTCTCACCTGTCTCCCCTACAATCTATCCTAAACGCTGCTGCCAGAATCACTCTACTCTTTCCTAAATCTGTCTCAGCGTCTCCCCTGCTGAAATCCCTCTCCTGGCTTCCTATCAAATCCCGTATCTCACACTCAATTCTCCTCCTCACTTTTAAAGCTTTACACTCTTCTGCCCCTCCTTACAGCTCAGCTCTAATTTCTCGCTATGCACCATCCCGACTCTTGCGATCCGCCCAATGATGTCTTCTATCTACCCCTTTTGTATCTAAAGCCCTCTCTCGCCTTAAACCTTTCTCACTGACTGCCCTCACCTCTGGAGTGCCCTTCCCATCAATACCCGACTAGCACCTTCTCTATCCACCTTTAAGACCCACATTCTAACACATCTGCTTAAAGAAGCATGTGAGTAGCTCCGAGGCTGATACTATAGACCGCATACAAAAAGCTTGGCCCATTGCAGACGCACTTACCAGAACGCCGTCCTACTGTCTCTGTATGTTCTACCTACCAATTAGATTGTAAGCTCTTCAGAGCAGGGACTCCTTTTCCTAAATGTTACTTTTATGTCTGAAGCACTTATTCCCATGATCTGTTATTTGTATTATTTATATGATTGTCACGTGTATTACTGCGGTGAAGCGCTTTCTACATAAATGGCGCTATATAAATAAAGACATACAGTACATACATACATACAACATACAACATGACAAAGCATATAGTTAAATATTTATCTGTTTCTCTCTCATAAGTGGGGTCCGACTTACTTATCTCTCTCTCTCTCTCTCTCTCTCTCTCTCTCTCTCTCTCTCTCTCTCTCTCTCTCTCTCTCTCTCTCTCTCTCTCTCTCTCTCTCTCGTATCATCAAGAGGGTAATCTAAAGTTAATTTGCAGAATTTCAATAACCCTTGGCATTTGTAAATAGTTTCTTTAGTAAATAAAGAGTTCAATTGAAAATAGATACATTTTATTGAAGAGTTTTAAATATATTCTTAGTAAAATATGTTACAAACTGACTTATAAATATAAATCTTATTTACAGATAGTCACAGAGCTTGGCATCAGTTACAGATTAGTCAGGGTTTTTTTTTGTTTTTTTAGGGCTTAAGTATCTCATGGGGGAAATAAGTCTGGATGGTGGGTATCCGTAACGTTTAGAGATGTTATGATCCTTCTGCCTCTGAACAAAGCACTGTAGCCTCCCCTTGGAGGTATGTTGACAGGCTTACTCCCTCTCCAGTTGTGATTTCCTTTTCATAGCCTCTCTCTCCTCTCTCTGTTCTGGTGGAATAGGTATGGAAACCTCAAGCTCTTGGAGAGGCTGTTGACAGAAGGATGGAGTGAAGTTGTCCACTCTGCTGGGTACATTGATAGGAAGCTGCAGGTAAGAAAGCTGGTGCTTCTGGTTGAAAGGAGCTTGAATGGGGATAGTGGTTTGGCTGACCTTTTTAATGCATGTCACTGCAGCTTTCCGTTCTATGGATATCACTGGGAAGTGTTTGGGATTCTCTATAACTGAAGCTTTGTTTTCCCCACGTTGTTTGATTTCACTGATTTAATGCCAGGAGCTGGAATGGGGATAGTGGTTTGGCTCACCTTTTCAATGCATCTTACTGCAGCTTCCTGTTCTATGGATATCACTGGGAAGTGTTTGGGATTCTCTATAACTGAAGCTTTGTTTTCCCCATGTTGTTTGATTTCACTGGTTTTAATGTCAGGTCTTGTGTACTCATGTATTTTAAATAGCCTAGGCCTGGCATTAATACCGACACCTTTAATTCCAGAAATACTGTCCTGTTTTTTGGCCATGAACCTTTTAATCGCATCAGTAAGAGACCACTGAACATGAGAAGCAGAAGTCTGGCTTTGGCGTCCTTGCATTGGTCCAAGCTTATTTCCAAGTGTAATGGATTCTGCGGGTGCCCCTGGACCTGTGGGACCTGCTTTTTTACCCAATGGGTGAAATACTTGAACAGAGTTAATCATTTGGAGGCTGATGTTGCTGTGATGGGCTTTCACCTTTCCTTGTTCAGAAGGTTCCAATGACTTCTTGCCCTTCCCAAGAACTTCTGAATTCACTCCAGGCTGATTAGCACTTTTTCTTTTGAGAGCTTTGGGGTTATTATCAGTACCACAAGCCAGCGCTTGCTCAAAACTGAAAACGCTGGTCTGGTTCTTTGTTTTCTTCACTAGCTGCTTAATATTGCTGTTCTGTTTACGTTTGATCCCCATCTCTTGAGGTGTCTTCCGCTCAGGACTATGAGTAACTGCAGGAGACTTTGCATCTTTACATTTGATCCCCATCTCCTGAGGTGTCTTCCGCTCAGGACTATGAGTAACAGCAGGTGTTTTTGCATATTTACGTTTGATCCCGATCTCCTGAGGTGTCTTCCGCTCAGGACAATGAGTAACTGCAGGAGTCTTTGCATTTTTAAGTTTGATCCCCATCTCCTGAGGTGTCTTCCGCTCAGGACTATGAGTAACTGCAGGAGTTTTTGCATATTTACGTTTGATCCCCATCTCCTGAGGTGTCTTCCGCTCAGGACTATGAGTAACTGCAGGAGTCTTTGCATCTTTACGTTTGATCCCTATCTCCTGAGTTTTCTTCAGTTTAGGATTAATATGAGTAACAGCAGGTGTCTTTGCATCCATTGTACCTTCACGGCTTTGCTGCATCTTTTCAGATACCTTATTGGAAATGTGGGCACCTGAGAGACAAACACGTTTCATCTTTTTTAACAGAACAGCCTCGTCACCAGATTGTGGGCCATGGGGTGACTTCCCTGGTATAGGAGCAGAAGAATGATTTACTGGCTTTGACATTGGTTTTACCTTCTTTTGCAGTGCAGTTTGAGGGACTTGATCCTTTGCAGCTGAATAAAGGATCTTTTTCTTCTTTGTTTCCAATTTGGAGCACTTTGGTACCCCCTCAGACTTTGACGGACACTCAGTCTTCACTGAACTCAGCACGTTATTACGAACCTTCTGAGCCATATGTGAGGGGGCCTTCACCTCTGAAGATCTCTTCGCCATATCTTTTAACCCACCCCTTTTCCACACTGGCACATATAACTCTTTGTTGCTTTGCACATCAATATGTAACTTTGAGAGGTGGCTCAGCTTCCGAGCTGGTTGAGTTGGGTACATTAGAGGTGGTTCACTTTTTTCATTAGCAGCAAGCTGAACTGCTCCTTGTGTAATTAAACTGGCCTGGGAAATATGTTGGGCTCCAAGCGAGGTCTGACACACTGTAACAAAATCAAAAAGGAGAAATAATCAATTATCATAAATACCAACACATTGTACATAATAACACAAAGGAAGAAAAGCAAACACATGCTTAATCCCTTCAGTATTGGCGAGGACTACATACTGTAGAGTTCTATATATTTGTAACACTACAGTGGCGAATGACCGTAATTAAAGATCTTTATAACAGGTAATGGTATCGGTCAAGGAGAAGATTTTGAACAATGATTAGTAAAGATTCTCCATATCTCACCTTGTAAGGTCTGCATTCCTCTAAGGGGTATGAATGGTGGCTGCTGAAGTTGTGCATACTGGGTGGCCATTATACAAGGCCCTATTGTAGCACGTCTTTCCAAATGTGTGTTGGGACGGAAAGTAACAGGCTGCGTTGTGGCTTCTCCCCTAACCTGTCCTGCAAATCCTGTGTATCCTCCTGTAGCAGTGTGGTAGAATCCTCCGTTCATGTCCGATACACGAGGGTAAGCGCGTGTTGCCTGTGGGAACTGCTGTAGATACATTGGTGTTCCTGCAGACCCTTGTTGCAAAATCATGCCTTGGGCCCCATGTCTGTAGACTTCTGTATTCCTCCCTACTGGGTGGAAGCTGTTGCTCCATGAAGGGTAAGCAGTGGTGACTGCAGGAGCACTGCAGGTCGGTGGAGGGTTCACAGCAGAGGAATTTAAAAACTGATCTGTAAGGAAGAAAGGTAAAAGTGAAGGGCCAGAAAAGCACAATCAAGGCACATTTCTTTAACACACGGGGACTCAACTCCAGTCATCAAACCCCCCACAATAGGTCAACTTTTCAGGATATTCCAGCTTTAGCACAGGTGGCCCAATCACTCAATCAGCCTCTGATTGAGTCACCTGTGCTGAAGCAGGGACTGATTGAGCGAGCTGTGCTGAAGCAGGGACGGATTGAGCCACCTCCGCTGAAGCTGGGATATCCTGAAAGCCTGACTTTGGGGGGTTAGGACTGCTTTAACAGACCTGCTAAAAGATATTCTTGATATCAAATACATATGAAATACATAGAGATGCTCACTTGGCTTGGTATTTTTATTTTGCCTTTAAAATATTTGGGGTTTTGGTTCTGGTTTTGAATAAAGTTTTTGGTGGTCTTTGTTTTGTTATGAATAGCAAGCACTAACAGGGATAATGGCTTGCTGGGAAAACACATTTATTTGATTATCAATGTTACATACCACTACTCTGATCAATAGTGGTCAGAAGTTTCAATATTTAAATACATTTTTAAGCAAGCTCCATGATTGCCTTCTATAGCATTGCTATGTATTGAAACACCAGAGCACCCGTACATTTTAGCTCAATATATGGGGTTTAATCTATAAATATATATATAGATATATATTTATACATATACATATACATATATGATGTGTTGGGATGTAACACAGACAGAAAACTATTTCTAGGTAGTTTTCAACACAAAGTGGCAACTGGCATATAAAACTTGTGCAGTCCATCACCTGCTTTCATGTCCACCTATGAACACAATGACAAATATAGATGTACCATAGCTTTCGGAACTGGATCTTTAAAAATAAAAATAAAAACATAAAAATTGCCTGTTCCTACTGTAGTATTTTGTGGTAATATTATGGTGTGGTATTCTGAGACGTCTGGTATATTGAGGTATCTGGAGGAGCACTCAGGTCAGCTATATCTGTAAATCAAGTGGCAGATTCTGCCCTCGTTTTGTGGCTTTGTCTTTTTTGGGGCCTTTGTATTACTGTAGAGTAGTGGTTTCCAACCTTTTTTTGGTTAAGGAACCATATGTGAAATTCTGAGGGACCCCAACCCTCTCTAACAACGAGTCTAAGATGAGATGCATTGTAATATACCCCAACCCTATCTAATAGTGCGTCTGAGATCAGATGAAGTGTGAGGAACCCCAATCCTCTCTAATAGCGCTTCTGAGATCAGATGCATTGTAAGGAGCCCCAACCCTCTCTAATAGCGCGTCTGAGAACAGATGCATTGTAAGGAGCCCCAACCCTCTCCAATAGCGCGTTTGAGATAAGATGCATTGTACTGTAAATTCTTCTGTATTAAGTACAATTTTAAAATGACCTAAAAATTACAGCGAACCCTTTAGGGATGCCCGGGGAATCCTAGGGTTCCTAGGATCCGTGGTTGAAAAACACTGCTGTAGACAATAATTTAAGGATATGGCTGAAAGTAGTCGAACATTACACCCCACGGTGTAGAATTGGTCCAATAGTTATTGACCTAAACTTAGGGCAAGGAAAAAGCATGCCTTATACACTGGCGACACACTTTATTCGAGCTCGGCTAGCCCCACGAATTCGGGTATACCCGGGTGTATTGAGGTTTGTGACTGTTTTCTGCCCGAGTGCATTGAGGTATTTTCCAGGCAGGGATTGAAGCATTTTATTCCCGCTGGCTGCAATACTGCACAGTATATATATATACTGCATTACAATTCATGAATTTATGCCATCTGGTAGACACGCGAAGCATTGCAGCCTATTAAATCCTAATCATTATCATTTAACAGATCAGCCGCCCGTCAGCCAGGCATGAACCCAGGCTGGGAAGGCAAACGTAACGGGGCTTGTCAGAGGTGAGGAGCGGCGCATTCCAGGTATCTGCCAGGTACATACTGGGTATTTGCTCGAATAAAGTGTGTCGGTGCAGTACATAACTAATCCTACTGTATACACTAAGGTTCCTGTGTCTTTTTTTACTATCCCATAGATCCCATAGACGTTTGCCGCTTTGACATTTATGTATACAGTACATGTGTTCTTTTCTATACATTACTGTTCAAATCATTTAAGATTTTGAATTACAAGCCAGATATAAAAGTAAATACAATAAAACAAATATGTGTGTATGTATCTATAATAAATCAGTTTTGACATTTATAAAAAAAAATATTATCCAATTAAGGCCAGGTACCTAACCCCCCTGGGTGTTGTCTACCTCCGTCCCTCCCCCCCGCCCCCCACCCCATCCGTCTTCTTTCTCCCATCCATTGATAGGAGTCATGTTATCTGTTCTGTACCCCATAAAACATTGTGAAAGTAAACAGTTCAGAAATATAGATATTATCCATTTCTTTTTGGGTATGTAAAGGTCACGTTGCTTCCTACCTGCCATGATACAGAGTTAAGGTGGAGATAATTAGTCTCTCTGTACAGCGCCACTCTTTTCCTATCTCTGAGATGTCCACAAAACTAACGGTTTCCTTCGGGAACTAATTCAAGTCACGCACAAACAAGTTTACATTTGTGTATTTATCTCAGTCTCTAAGGCGATTCCATGATGTCATTACAGAACACTGCTGCTGGCATCTCCTAGGAGGCTCAATGATACTGTCTCGTGATGTCATAATAGAGAAATCAGCTACTGTTGACATTTAATTTCAAGTGGTTGAGAAGTGGTTAACTTGAGTAGCAGTCATAAAAATCACAGCTACTGTGATACATTGTATTACATACATTGGGTGACACAAGTACACATATGGACAGTGCCACTGACAGCAGTGGGATCAACATACTGTATCACTGGGTTCAAATGCATTGACTTCATGGCAAGATAAAGTATCACAGATTATAATGAGATGTATCACAGTCTGCGTCTCTGCCCCAGAATGCACCTTGGGGAGAGTCAGTAGGAGGAGTTGGGGAGGAGTTACATGGCACACAGATTATAATGAGATGTATCACAGTCTGCGTCTCTGCCCCAGCTTGCACCTTGGGGAGAGTCAGTAGAAGGAGTTGGGGGGAGTTACATGGTGCACAGATTATAATCAGATGTATCACATTCTGCGTCTCTGCCCCAATTTGCACCTTGGGGAGAGTGAGTAGGATGAGTTGGGGGCAGTTACATGGTGCACAGATTAAAATGAGATGCGTCACAAGTTGCATTTCTCTGATACTTTTTTTTAACCTTTTATTTGCCCAAAACAATCCTCCATATCTGAAGTGCCATAAGTCTAACATACCGCGTCAGAAGTAAGAAACTGTTCTTACAGTATATATGCTGCGGCTCTGCTCCAAAAAATAGAGCCATGCGTCTAAACACAACTACTCTATGTTGCTGCATAGACCTTTTATGTCTAATTCCAGCACTGGGGAAGTGTTCAACTCCATTCAAGGGCAGTCTAAACTAAACTACTACTTTGGTACAGCACTGCACTTTGCTTTAATGCTTCAGACATACACATTATGGGCTTTGAATGGGTCCCCCTGCTTATTTGTGGGGGGATAGAGATGAGTCTTTTACAATGAGAGTGCTACTGGATCTATGTTCTATATACAGTGACACCTCGCAGCCTTAATTACAATTTATTTTGGGATGTTTTTTGTCAGTACACTAAAACCTCCTCTTGGATAGACACAGGGGGATATTCTAGTAGCTGGGAGTTGTGCAAAAGCGTGCAGAAAGAGCCTTATCCGATTGGATTTCTAGAACAGCGGTGCGCAAACTGGGGGGCGCGACCCCCACGCGGGGCGCAAGACTGCCGTCTGGGGGGCGTGGGGTTTACAGAGGCCCCGCGCGCTTCCCGAAGGCACTTAAATTAAGTGCCGGGGGAGCTGCAGGGCCTCTGTAAACCTTCACTTACCTAGGCTCCGGCGGCTTCCTTCCTGCGTCGCCATGGCAACGCGGCATCAAAATGACGCTGTGAGGTCATGTGACGTCACGTTACTAGGGCAACGTGACGTCATGACGCCGGAGCGCAGGTGAATGGGGGTTCTGCTTTAGATATTGTGAAGCGGGGGCATCCAGACACTGATTAAGGGGTGCAGGAAACTAGTCATTCACACCTGGCTTTTATTTCTAGATCGACATTTACACAGACACACACACACACACACGTAACAAGGGCTAATTGTAGTATAATGTAATACAATAAATATATTTGTCATTTAAATGGATTTTATTCATATGTTTTATTTTAAAGCGGGGTTGGGGGCGGGGTTGGGGGCGGGACTAGGGGCGGGGTTGGGGGCGGGACTAGGTGGCGAGTAGATTTTTTGGTTGGGCGAGTAGATTTTTGGGTGATTTGTCGAACACTGTATATATTTATATAGATATTAGTATGTACCATTGACTTTTATACACCAAGTGCAATCCATTTCTGTGCGCTAAACAGTATTTTGGGGCTGGGCGCAGATGGAGAAATTTGAACTTAGTACACGAGTGCAATTGAAGTTTGACATGCGCCGAAACCCTCCACCCCTCCCCCCGCTCAGTTTGCGATGCTTAGTATATTGGCCTCAGTAGGTCTCTCCCTTCCACTTCAAAGTAACGTATTGACAACCAAAGGGGACCTGCTACAGTAGTTTTTGGTGATTTCATCAGTCCCACTTGGCAAATAGTATATTGGAGATTCAAAAAAAGAGAAAGCGCTCGTTAAAGTAACACATTCTTTGATATTTTTAATCGAAAACAATGATATTCTTCCAGTGTATTAGTCAAGCACCTTACAGTTCACAAATACACACTAGAGAGGGTTGGGGTTCCTTACAATGCATTGATCAAATACATTGTAAGGAGCCCCAACCCTCTCTAACAGCGCGTCTGAAATCTGCATTGTAAGGAATCCCAACTTTCTCTAATAGCGCGTCTGAGATCAGATACATTCAAAGGAGCCCCAACCCTCTCTAATAGCGCGTCTGAGATCAGATGCATTGTAAGGAACCCCAACCCTCTCTAATTGTGACCCTTGCACTCACCACGAACAAGGCGTACCCCCGGTACTGAGGTGGGAAAGTAGAAACTGCGCACCCACAGCAGTGGAGGCACGCCTGGATTGTCAGCGTAGCCGGGTCGGGGTTGGAGAGAGAGGGTAGTCCAGATACTTGCCGCGGTCATGGGGAGGAGCCAGTAACGGTAGATGTCCGTTGTGCCGAGGTCGAGGGTTGGAGCTGGTGGGTTAAAAGAATGTCCTATATCCGTGGTCAGGGATGGAGAGATGCAGGTAGTCGAGGGCAAGCTCGGGTCGTTATACAGAGAGCGTCCAAGAGTCTAGCCGTGTCGGTACACATGAGGTCAAACTGAAAGCAAGAGAGGCAAGGCGCAAGGCAAAGCAGGAATGTAGGAACACAAGGCTACTATGGTCTATGCTCAGCAATGTGTAACTGAGCAAGCAGAGATTAAATAGGAGGACTGGAGCAATGAAAGTGAGAGGCGGAACGGAGGTGTGGCCCCGCGGGAGCTGTGATTGGACGCAGAGCGCAGGAGACAGGTGGGCATTGTTACGGGTGTTGTGTCGCAGCTGGGGAGTGGTGCACGATCGTCCCGTGAGCGCGCCGCGCGTGAGTGACACGTGACACGAACGGGGGGTGGGACCAAGCTCCATAGAGATGTTTGAAAACCTCTGTGTGCGCGCGCTTTTGTTGCCGGTCATTTGATTAGATGAGTTATTAAAAGCAAATTGTGTAGTTACTGTACCCTCTCTCCAGTTCATTTATTTTTTCGTTCCGGTTGTGCATCACACATTTTTCACTTTGTACTATCTCCCTAGCGAACAACACACCAAAAGGTGCCCTGCAGCAACCCACAGGAGCAGGATTGAACTGATGCACCCTTTGGTTTCATAATCTCCTTTGGTGTCATCCAAAATGGCCTGGCGAAGAGTTTTTCCGTAGAGTCGCTTGTAATGAACTTTGTTATTATTGAGGATAGAGTCTATGATATTGGCCGACTAGCAAGTCTACAGTTATTGATTTAAAAAGTTAACTAGGTGCCATTCCATGTGAACATTTACAGCTGATTTGTGATAGCTCAATAACAGAGCAGAACCAGCTAGGCGCCATCTTTTCTACATGTATATACTGTAAACCCCTAGACTGATCATTTACACCATTTATAAGTGGAGTTGGTAAGGATACCTCTCTATTTATGAGACAAAGGCTTGGACATTACTGTAGTGTTTTTGATTTAAACAAACAGGGCCCAAAATCTACTGTTGGGATTGTTTTTTGGAGCCCCAGATTTGGTCTTTGGACTTATTTTTGTCATAGTTTATAGACTGCTTGTTCACTGGATTGATTGTACTTAATATGTCATACCAAAATATTACACAACATATGAATTTATAGTCACAAATACATTTTGCGAGAGTGTACGCAACAGCTCTACTCTGGGGGCCATGATGTTCACTTTTAAATGTCACATCTTCTTTAATATACACTAATGCAACATAGAGCGCTCCCAGGTGGTATCGAATTGGTCTAACTGCATCAATACGAGGCTCCCAACATGTTTCACAGACTCTCTTTAGTGTTAAATTGGGTAAGGATTTTAAAAGAATGATTTATCTGTTGGTGGACCTGGGGAAGAAATTATACAACGGTTGAATTAAGCCCAAAAATTAAATGGCACCTATATTGGGTTTGGCAGTGTTGTTAACCACTAGGTTCAAATAATGAGAACTACATGGTACATAAAACGCACGTGGGTTCATGTTCAACATGTCTTTGAACTCCATTATGCTTTCCCCGCATATTTGCAGCATTGTCATAGCTTTGGCCCTGCATATTTTCTACATTTATATTGAGATCCAATAGTTCCTTTATTATCCAATCACTTAAGATGATGTCATTTCTGCCAAAAAATAAAATGGAAGCCATCACATGGTACATCCACCAATTAGATTGGTGGATATATCATTTGTCAGTCAAATGTGATGTCACAGGCCTTATATAAGGTCTGTCATGTCTTATTTGACCCTAAGAAGCCGTCTGATCAACATCTCCCGGACCTGTGAAGAAGAAAAAACTACTCACCCGGGCCCACTCTTCCAGCAACTGAGGATCATGGACCCACCCTCCCCATGGCTTTCTTTCACCCCCCCTCCCCATGTCTCTTTCATCCCCCCATGTCTCTCTATCGCCTCCCTCCCCATGTCTCTTTCACCCCTCTCCCCATGTCTCTTTTTCACGCCCCACCCCATGGCTCTCTTTCACCCCCCTCTCTATGTCTCTTGCACCCGCTCCCCGTGTTTCTCTATCATCCCCCCCCTCCAAATGTCTCTCTATCACCCCCCCTCTAAATGTCTCTCGATCACCTCCCCATGTCTCTTTCACCCTCCCCTCCCAATGTCTCTTCACCCCTGCTCCCATGTCTCTTCACCCCTGCTCCCCATGTCTCTTTACCCCTGTTCCCATGTCTCTTCACCGCCGCTCCCCATGACTCTTTCACCCACTCCCCATGTCTCTTTCACCCACTCCCCATGTCTCTTTCACCCCTCCCCATGTCTCTCTTTTAAACCCATTCCCATGTCTCTATATCACCCCCTACCTATGTCTCTCTTTCACCCTCCTCCCCTCGCCATGTCTCTTTCACCCCCCTCCCCTCGCCATGTCTCTCCTTCACCCCCCTCCCCTCGCCATGACTCTCACCCCTCCACCTTCCTTCCACATGTCATAAACTCACACACACACTCACACTTAACAATTCTTGGTATATCTATAGAGGGTATTACTGTGCATCTGTATTATTTTTTAGTATAATGCTACTAGTAGTAGTACTTTTTTTTAAACAACTCTGAATTAAAATTTTAATGTATCATAATGTAACAATCATTTTTTGTTTCTATAGCAACCATTTACAAAGTCACATCCCCTTCCTATTTTGAAACAGGCTCTGGCAACCCCCCCCCCCTTTTTTTGAACACTGCCCTCTCCCTAGCTGTGCAAAACTCAATTGTATCCAGTGACTGCCTGGTCACATGATCACCCCAGAGAACTTTGCATTTTTGGTCCTCTTCTGCTGCACTGGCAACCATTTAGTCAACCCCCGAGCCGAATCTTCACCGATCAATCGCAACTTAGCTAATTACTTATCAATGTGTGGATTGTATTGATGCACATATCAAAGGGATTTTTTTTTTTTAAACGACAGCTTGGACTGCTGCTTTAAAGGTGGGCAGAGTAAGTTTGGAAACGGGGAGGAGTCACAGACCTCCAAACAATTTAAATCTGCGCACACAAACCCATGTAAACTCAACCCCAGACCCACCTCACCATATATATTTGTCTTAAGGAGTGCTACTGGGTATGTGACATTGTACAGTATAAACACAAGGAAGAGAAGCCCAATGCAACATGATCCTCCGCCGACTTAAATTTAACATGTCAAAAACAGAACTCCTTATATTTCATGCCAAACCTGGCCCTACTACCACCTTCCACATTACTGTTGGAAGAACTACTATACATGCAGTAGCCCAAGCACGCTGCCCTGGGGGTCACAGACTCCTCTCTCACATTCAAAAGGTAGCTAAACCTGTCGTTTTTTCTTCCGCAAGATACACCCTTCCACTGTTGCTCGACAGCTAAAACTCTGACACAGACCCTCATTCTCTACCATCTCAAATACTGGAACCTTCTGCTGTCCGGTCTTACTGCCTCTCACCTGTCTCCCCTACAATCTATCCTAAACGCTGCTGCCAGAATCACTCTACTCTTTCCTAAATCTGTCTCAGCGTCTCCCCTGCTGAAATCCCTCTCCTGGCTTCCTATCAAATCCCGTATCTCACACTCAATTCTCCTCCTCACTTTTAAAGCTTTACACTCTTCTGCCCCTCCTTACAGCTCAGCTCTAATTTCTCGCTATGCACCATCCCGACTCTTGCGATCCGCCCAATGATGTCTTCTATCTACCCCTTTTGTATCTAAAGCCCTCTCTCGCCTTAAACCTTTCTCACTGACTGCCCTCACCTCTGGAGTGCCCTTCCCATCAATACCCGACTAGCACCTTCTCTATCCACCTTTAAGACCCACATTCTAACACATCTGCTTAAAGAAGCATGTGAGTAGCTCCGAGGCTGATACTATAGACCGCATACAAAAAGCTTGGCCCATTGCAGACGCACTTACCAGAACGCCGTCCTACTGTCTCTGTATGTTCTACCTACCAATTAGATTGTAAGCTCTTCAGAGCAGGGACTCCTTTTCCTAAATGTTACTTTTATGTCTGAAGCACTTATTCCCATGATCTGTTATTTGTATTATTTATATGATTGTCACGTGTATTACTGCGGTGAAGCGCTTTCTACATAAATGGCGCTATATAAATAAAGACATACAATACATACATACATACAACATACAACATGACAAAGCATATAGTTAAATATTTATCTGTTTCTCTCTCATAAGTGGGGTCCGACTTACTTATCTCTCTCTCTCTCTCTCTCTCTCTCTCTCTCTCTCTCTCTCTCTCTCTCTCTCTCTCTCTCTCTCTCGTATCATCAAGAGGGTAATCTAAAGTTAATTTGCAGAATTTCAATAACCCTTGGCATTTGTAAATAGTTTCTTTAGTAAATAAAGAGTTCAATTGAAAATAGATACATTTTATTGAAGAGTTTTAAATATATTCTTAGTAAAATATGTTACAAACTGACTTATAAATATAAATCTTATTTACAGATAGTCACAGAGCTTGGCATCAGTTACAGATTAGTCAGGGGTTTTTTTTGTTTTTTTAGGGCTTAAGTATCTCATGGGGGAAATAAGTCTGGATGGTGGGTATCCGTAACGTTTAGAGATGTTATGATCCTTCTGCCTCTGAACAAAGCACTGTAGCCTCCCCTTGGAGGTATGTTGACAGGCTTACTCCCTCTCCAGTTGTGATTTCCTTTTCATAGCCTCTCTCTCCTCTCTCTGTTCTGGTGGAATAGGTATGGAAACCTCAAGCTCTTGGAGAGGCTGTTGACAGAAGGATGGAGTGAAGTTGTCCACTCTGCTGGGTACATTGATAGGAAGCTGCAGGTTAGAAAGCTGGTGCTTCTGGTTGAAAGGAGCTTGAATGGGGATAGTGGTTTGGCTGACCTTTTTAATGCATGTCACTGCAGCTTTCCGTTCTATGGATATCACTGGGAAGTGTTTGGGATTCTCTATAACTGAAGCTTTGTTTTCCCCACGTTGTTTGATTTCACTGGTTTTAATGCCAGGAGCTGGAATGGGGATAGTGGTTTGGCTCACCTTTTCAATGCATCTTACTGCAGCTTCCTGTTCTATGGATATCACTGGGAAGTGTTTGGGATTCTCTATAACTGAAGCTTTGTTTTCCCCATGTTGTTTGATTTCACTGGTTTTAATGTCAGGTCTTGTGTACTCATGTATTTTAAATAGCCTAGGCCTGGCATTAATACCGACACCTTTAATTCCAGAAATACTGTCCTGTTTTTTGGCCATGAACCTTTTAATCGCATCAGTAAGAGACCACTGAACATGAGAAGCAGAAGTCTGGCTTTGGCGTCCTTGCATTGGTCCAAGCTTATTTCCAAGTGTAATGGATTCTGCGGGTGCCCCTGGACCTGTGGGACCTGCTTTTTTACCCAATGGGTGAAATACTTGAACAGAGTTAATCATTTGGAGGCTGAGGTTGCTGTGATGGGCTTTCACCTTTCCTTGTTCAGAAGGTTCCAATGACTTCTTGCCCTTCCCAAGAACTTCTGAATTCACTCCAGGCTGATTAGCACTTTTTCTTTTGAGAGCTTTGGGGTTATTATCAGTACCACAAGCCAGCGCTTGCTCAAAACTGAAAACGCTGGTCTGGTTCTTTGTTTTCTTCACTAGCTGCTTAATATTGCTGTTCTGTTTACGTTTGATCCCCATCTCTTGAGGTGTCTTCCGCTCAGGACTATGAGTAACTGCAGGAGACTTTGCATCTTTACATTTGATCCCCATCTCCTGAGGTGTCTTCCGCTCAGGACTATGAGTAACAGCAGGTGTTTTTGCATATTTACGTTTGATCCCGATCTCCTGAGGTGTCTTCCGCTCAGGACAATGAGTAACTGCAGGAGTCTTTGCATTTTTAAGTTTGATCCCCATCTCCTGAGGTGTCTTCCGCTCAGGACTATGAGTAACTGCAGGAGTTTTTGCATCTTTACGTTTAATCCCTATCTCCTGAGGTGTCTTCAGTTTAGGATTAATATGAGTAACAGCAGGTGTCTTTGCATCCATTGTACCTTCACGGCTTTGCTGCATCTTTTCAGATACCTTATTGGAAATGTGGGCACCTGAGAGACAAACACGTTTCATCTTTTTTAACAGAACAGCCTCGTCACCAGATTGTGGGCCATGGGGTGACTTCCCTGGTATAGGAGCAGAAGAATGATTTACTGGCTTTGACATTGGTTTTACCTTCTTTTGCAGTGCAGTTTGAGGGACTTGATCCTTTGCAGCTGAATAAAGGATCTTTTTCTTCTTTGTTTCCACTTTGGAGCACTTTGGTACCCCCTCAGACTTTGACGGACACTCAGTCTTCACTGAACTCAGCACGTTATTACGAACCTTCTGAGCAATATGTGAGGGGGCCTTCACCTCTGAAGATCTCTTCGCCATATCTTTTAACCCACCCCTTTTCCACACTGGCACATATAACTCTTTGTTGCTTTGCACATCAATATGTAACTTTGAGAGGTGGCTCAGCTTCCGAGCTGGTTGAGTTGGGTACATTAGAGGTGGTTCACTTTTTTCATTAGCAGCAAGCTGAACTGCTCCTTGTGTAATTAAACTGGCCTGGGAAATATGTTGGGCTCCAAGCGAGGTCTGACACACTGTAACAAAATCAAAAAGGAGAAATAATCAATTATCATAAATACCAACACATTGTACATAATAACACAAAGGAAGAAAAGCAAACACATGCTTAATCCCTTCAGTATTGGCGAGGACTACATACTGTAGAGTTCTATATATTTGTAACACTACAGTGGCGAATGACCGTAATTAAAGATCTTTATAACAGGTAATGGTATCGGTCAAGGAGAAGATTTTGAACAATGATTAGTAAAGATTCTCCATATCTCACCTTGTAAGGTCTGCATTCCTCTAAGGGGTATGAATGGTGGCTGCTGAAGTTGTGCATACTGGGTGGCCATTATACAAGGCCCTATTGTAGCACGTCTTTCCAAATGTGTGTTGGGACGGAAAGTAACAGGCTGCGTTGTGGCTTCTCCCCTAACCTGTCCTGCAAATCCTGTGTATCCTCCTGTAGCAGTGTGGTAGAATCCTCCGTTCATGTCCGATACACGAGGGTAAGCGCGTGTTGCCTGTGGGATCTGCTGTAGATACATTGGTGTTCCTGCAGACCCTTGTTGCAAAATCATGCCTTGGGCCCCATGTCTGTAGACTTCTGTATTCCTCCCTACTGGGTGGAAGCTGTTGCTCCATGAAGGGTAAGCAGTGGTGACTGCAGGAGCACTGCAGGTCGGTGGAGGGTTCACAGCAGAGGAATTTAAAAACTGATCTGTAAGGAAGAAAGGTAAAAGTGAAGGGCCAGAAAAGCACAATCAAGGCACATTTCTTTAACACACGGGGACTCAACTCCAGTCATCAAACCCCCCACAATAGGTCAACTTTTCAGGATATTCCAGCTTTAGCACAGGTGGCCCAATCACTCAATCAGCCTCTGATTGAGTCACCTGTGCTGAAGCAGGGACTGATTGAGCGAGCTGTGCTGAAGCAGGGACGGATTGAGCCACCTCCGCTGAAGCTGGGATATCCTGAAAGCCTGACTTTGGGGGGTTAGGACTGCTTTAACAGACCTGCTAAAAGATATTCTTGATATCAAATACATATGAAATACATAGAGATGCTCACTTGGCTTGGTATTTTTATTTTGCCTTTAAAATATTTGGGGTTTTGGTTCTGGTTTTGAATAAAGTTTTTGGTGGTCTTTGTTTTGTTATGAATAGCAAGCACTAACAGGGATAATGGCTTGCTGGGAAAACACATTTATTTGATTATCAATGTTACATACCACTACTCTGATCAATAGTGGTCAGAAGTTTCAATATTTAAATACATTTTTAAGCAAGCTCCATGATTGCCTTCTATAGCATTGCTATGTATTGAAACACCAGAGCACCTGTACATTTTAGCTCAATATATGGGGTTTAATCTATAAATATATATATAGATATATATTTATACATATACATATACATATATGATGTGTTGGGATGTAACACAGACAGAAAACTATTTCTAGGTAGTTTTCAACACAAAGTGGCAACTGGCATATAAAACTTGTGCAGTCCATCACCTGCTTTCATGTCCACCTATGAACACAATGACAAATTTAGATGTACCATAGCTTTCGGAACTGGATCTTTAAAAATAAAAATAAAAACATAAAAATTGCCTGTTCCTACTGTAGTATTTTGTGGTAATATTATGGTGTGGTATTCTGAGACGTCTGGTATATTGAGGTATCTGGAGGAGCACTCAGGTCAGCTATATCTGTAAATCAAGTGGCAGATTCTGCCCTCGTTTTGTGGCTTTGTCTTTTTTGGGGCCTTTGTATTACTGTAGAGTAGTGGTTTCCAACCTTTTTTTGGTTAAGGAACCATATGTGAAATTCTGAGGGACCCCAACCCTCTCTAACAACGAGTCTAAGATGAGATGCATTGTAATATACCCCAACCCTATCTAATAGTGCGTCTGAGATCAGATGAAGTGTGAGGAACCCCAATCCTCTCTAATAGCGCTTCTGAGATCAGATGCATTGTAAGGAGCCCCAACCCTCTCTAATAGCGCGTCTGAGATCAGATGCATTGTAAGGAACCCCAACCCTCTCCAATAGCGCGTTTGAGATAAGATGCATTGTACTGTAAATTCTTCTGTATTAAGTACAATTTTAAAATGACCTAAAAATTACAGCGAACCCTTTAGGGATGCCCGGGGAATCCTAGGGTTCCTAGGATCCGTGGTTGAAAAACACTGCTGTAGACAATAATTTAAGGATATGGCTGAAAGTAGTCGAACATTACACCCCACGGTGTAGAATTGGTCCAATAGTTATTGACCTAAACTTAGGGCAAGGAAAAAGCATGCCTTATACATAACTAATCCTACTGTATACACTAAGGTTCCTGTGTCTTTTTTTACTATCCCATAGATCCCATAGACGTTTGCCGCTTTGACATTTATGTATACAGTACATGTGTTCTTTTCTATACATTACTGTTCAAATCATTTAAGATTTTGAATTACAAGCCAGATATAAAAGTAAATACAATAAAACAAATATGTGTGTATGTATCTATAATAAATCAGTTTTGACATTTATAAAAAAAAATATTATCCAATTAAGGCCAGGTACCTAACCCCCCTGGGTGTTGTCTACCTCCGTCCCTCCCCCCCGCCCCCCACCCCATCCGTCTTCTTTCTCCCATCCATTGATAGGAGTCATGTTATCTGTTCTGTACCCCATAAAACATTGTGAAAGTAAACAGTTCAGAAATATAGATATTATCCATTTCTTTTTGGGTATGTAAAGGTCACGTTGCTTCCTACCTGCCATGATACAGAGTTAAGGTGGAGATAATTAGTCTCTCTGTACAGCGCCACTCTTTTCCTATCTCTGAGATGTCCACAAAACTAACGGTTTCCTTCGGGAACTAATTCAAGTCACGCACAAACAAGTTTACATTTGTGTATTTATCTCAGTCTCTAAGGCGATTCCATGATGTCATTACAGAACACTGCTGCTGGCATCTCCTAGGAGGCTCAATGATACTGTCTCGTGATGTCATAATAGAGAAATCAGCTACTGTTGACATTTAATTTCAAGTGGTTGAGAAGTGGTTAACTTGAGTAGCAGTCATAAAAATCACAGCTACTGTGATACATTGTATTACATACATTGGGTGACACAAGTACACATATGGACAGTGCCACTGACAGCAGTGGGATCAACATACTGTATCACTGGGTTCAAATGCATTGACTTCATGGCAAGATAAAGTATCACAGATTATAATGAGATGTATCACAGTCTGCGTCTCTGCCCCAGCATGCACCTTGGGGAGAGTCAGTAGGAGGAGTTGGGGAGGAGTTACATGGCACACAGATTATAATGAGATGTATCACAGTCTGCGTCTCTGCCCCAGCTTGCACCTTGGGGAGAGTCAGTAGAAGGAGTTGGGGGGAGTTACATGGTGCACAGATTATAATCAGATGTATCACATTCTGCGTCTCTGCCCCAATTTGCACCTTGGGGAGAGTGAGTAGGATGAGTTGGGGGCAGTTACATGGTGCACAGATTAAAATGAGATGCGTCACAAGTTGCATTTCTCTGATACTTTTTTTTAACCTTTTATTTGCCCAAAACAATCCTCCATATCTGAAGTGCCATAAGTCTAACATACCGCGTCAGAAGTAAGAAACTGTTCTTACAGTATATATGCTGCGGCTCTGCTCCAAAAAATAGAGCCATGCGTCTAAACACAATTACTCTATGTTGCTGCATAGACCTTTTATGTCTAATTCCAGCACTGGGGAAGTGTTCAACTCCATTCAAGGGCAGTCTAAACTAAACTACTACTTTGGTACAGCACTGCACTTTGCTTTAATGCTTCAGACATACACATTATGGGCTTTGAATGGGTCCCCCTGCTTATTTGTGGGGGGATAGAGATGAGTCTTTTACAATGAGAGTGCTACTGGATCTATGTTCTATATACAGTGACACCTCGCAGCCTTAATTACAATTTATTTTGGGATGTTTTTTGTCAGTACACTAAAACCTCCTCTTGGATAGACACAGGGGGATATTCTAGTAGCTGGGAGTTGTGCAAAAGCGTGCAGAAAGAGCCTTATCCGATTGGATTTCTAGAACAGCGGTGCGCAAACTGGGGGGCGCGACCCCCACGCGGGGCGCAAGACTGCCGTCTGGGGGGCGTGGGGTTTACAGAGGCCCCGCGCGCTTCCCGAAGGCACTTAAATTAAGTGCCGGGGGAGCTGCAGGGCCTCTGTAAACCTTCACTTACCTAGGCTCCGGCGGCTTCCTTCCTGCGTCGCCATGGCAACGCGGCATCAAAATGGCGCTGTGAGGTCATGTGACGTCACGTTACTAGGGCAACGTGACGTCATGACGCCGGAGCGCAGGTGAATGGGGGTTCTGCTTTAGATATTGTGAAGCGGGGGCATCCAGACACTGATTAAGGGGTGCAGGAAACTAGTCATTCACACCTGGCTTTTATTTCTAGATCGACATTTACACAGACACACACACACACACACACACACACACACGTAACAAGGGCTAATTGTAGTATAATGTAATACAATAAATATATTTGTCATTTAAATGGATTTTATTCATATGTTTTATTTTAAAGCGGGGTTGGGGGCGGGACTAGGGGCGGGGTTGGGGGCGGGACTAGGGAGTAGATTTTTTGGTTGGGCGAGTAGATTTTTGGGTGATTTGTCGAACACTGTATATATTTATATAGATATTAGTATGTACCATTGACTTTTATACACCAAGTGCAATCCATTTCTGTGCGCTAAACAGTATTTTGGGGCTGGGCGCAGATGGAGAAATTTGAACTTAGTACACGAGTGCAATTGAAGTTTGACATGCGCCGAAACCCTCCACCCCTCCCCCCGCTCAGTTTGCGATGCTTAGTATATTGGCCTCAGTAGGTCTCTCCCTTCCACTTCAAAGTAACGTATTGACAACCAAAGGGGACCTGCTACAGTAGTTTTTGGTGATTTCATCAGTCCCACTTGGCAAATAGTATATTGGAGATTCAAAAAAAGAGAAAGCGCTCGTTAAAGTAACACATTCTTTGATATTTTTAATCGAAAACAATGATATTCTTCCAGTGTATTAGTCAAGCACCTTACAGTTCACAAATACACACTAGAGAGGGTTGGGGTTCCTTACAATGCATTGATCAAATACATTGTAAGGAGCCCCAACCCTCTCTAACAGCGCGTCTGAAATCTGCATTGTAAGGAATCCCAACTTTCTCTAATAGCGCGTCTGAGATCAGATGCATTCAAAGGAGCCCCAACCCTCTCTAATAGCGCGTCTGAGATCAGATGCATTGTAAGGAACCCCAACCCTCTCTAATTGTGACCCTTGCACTCACCACGAACAAGGCGGACCCCCGGTACTGAGGTGGGAAAGTAGAAACTGCGCACCCACAGCAGTGGAGGCACGCCTGGATTGTCAGCGTAGCCGGGTCGGGGTTGGAGAGAGAGGGTAGTCCAGATACTTGCCGCGGTCATGGGGAGGAGCCAGTAACGGTAGATGTCCGTTGTGCCGAGGTCGAGGGTTGGAGCTGGTGGGTTAAAAGAATGTCCTATATCCGTGGTCAGGGATGGAGAGATGCAGGTAGTCGAGGGCAAGCTGGGGTCGTTATACAGAGAGCGTCCAAGAGTCTAGCCGTGTCGGTACACATGAGGTCAAACTGAAAGCAAGAGAGGCAAGGCGCAAGGCAAAGCAGGAATGTAGGAACACAAGGCTACTATGGTCTATGCTCAGCAATGTGTAACTGAGCAAGCAGAGATTAAATAGGAGGACTGGAGCAATGAAAGTGAGAGGCGGAACGGAGGTGTGGCCCCGCGGGAGCTGTGATTGGACGCAGAGCGCAGGAGACAGGTGGGCATTGTTACGGGTGTTGTGTCGCAGCTGGGGAGTGGTGCACGATCGTCCCGTGAGCGCGCCGCGCGTGAGTGACACGTGACACGAACGGGGGGTGGGACCAAGCTCCATAGAGATGTTTGAAAACCTCTGTGTGCGCGCGCTTTTGTTGCCGGTCATTTGATTAGATGAGTTATTAAAAGCAAATTGTGTAGTTACTGTACCCTCTCTCCAGTTCATTTATTTTTTCGTTCCGGTTGTGCATCACACATTTTTCACTTTGTACTATCTCCCTAGCGAACAACACACCAAAAGGTGCCCTGCAGCAACCCACAGGAGCAGGATTGAACTGATGCACCCTTTGGTTTCATAATCTCCTTTGGTGTCATCCAAAATGGCCTGGCGAAGAGTTTTTCCGTAGAGTCGCTTGTAATGAACTTTGTTATTATTGAGGATAGAGTCTATGATATTGGCCGACTAGCAAGTCTACAGTTATTGATTTAAAAAGTTAACTAGGTGCCATTCCATGTGAACATTTACAGCTGATTTGTGATAGCTCAATAACAGAGCAGAACCAGCTAGGCGCCATCTTTTCTACATGTATATACTGTAAACCCCTAGACTGATCATTTACACCATTTATAAGTGGAGTTGGTAAGGATACCTCTCTATTTATGAGACAAAGGCTTGGACATTACTGTAGTGTTTTTGATTTAAACAAACAGGGCCCAAAATCTACTGTTGGGATTGTTTTTTGGAGCCCCAGATTTGGTCTTTGGACTTGTTTTTGTCATAGTTTATAGACTGCTTGTTCACTGGATTGATTGTACTTAATATGTCATACCAAAATATTACACAACATATGAATTTATAGTCACAAATACATTTTGCGAGAGTGTACGCAACAGCTCTACTCTGGGGGCCATGATGTTCACTTTTAAATGTCACATCTTCTTTAATATACACTAATGCAACATAGAGCGCTCCCAGGTGGTATCGAATTGGTCTAACTGCATCAATACGAGGCTCCCAACATGTTTCACAGACTCTCTTTAGTGTTAAATTGGGTAAGGATTTTAAAAGAATGATTTATCTGTTGGTGGACCTGGGGAAGAAATTATACAACGGTTGAATTAAGCCCAAAAATTAAATGGCACCTATATTGGGTTTGGCAGTGTTGTTAACCACTAGGTTCAAATAATGAGAACTACATGCTACATAAAACGCACGTGGGTTCATGTTCAACATATCTTTGAACTCCATTATGCTTTCCCCGCATATTTGCAGCATTGTCATAGCTTTGGCCCTGCATATTTTCTACATTTATATTGAGATCCAATAGTTCCTTTATTATCCAATCACTTAAGATGATGTCATTTCTGCCAAAAAATAAAATGGAAGCCATCACATGGTACATC